>NC_056746.1:1276038353-1276110853 GCF_019279795.1 Protopterus annectens | reverse complement strand
CTTTCATTGCTATTGACTATTGTATAAGCTACCTAACTACCCTTCCCACCAATTATTTTCCACAGACCCCTAATACTGAGTACCCACCCAGCAAACCAGTCGTGCTCTTCAGTAAACCTCCTTTACCGCACATTGTCTCCTTGTACGTTTTCTGGAGCTCAGCAAAGATTGGAGTCCTAGCCTACATTCCATAAGTCTTTTAACTGTATCCAGTGCCATCCAGGCATTGTTAAGTACCTTTGTCCAGTGCCATCCAGGCAATGTTAAGTACCTTTGTCCAGTGCCATCCAGGCAATGTTAAGTACCTTTGTCCAGTGCCATCCAGGCAATGTTAAGTACCTTTGTCCAGTGCCATCCAGGCAATGTTAAGTACCTTGTCCAGTGCCATCCAGGCAATGTTAAGTACCTTTGTCCAGTGCCATCCAGGCAATGTTAAGTACCTTTGTCCAGTGCCATCCAGGCAATGTTAAGTACCTTTGTCCAGTGCCATCCAGGCAATGTTAAGTACCTTTGTCCAGTGCCATCCAGGCAATGTTAAGTACCTTTGTCCAGTGCCATCCAGGCAATGTTAAGTACCTTTGTCCAGTGCCATCCAGGCAATGTTAAGTACCTTTGTCCAGTGCCATCCAGGCAATGTTAAGTACCTTTGTCCAGTGCCATCCAGGCAATGTTAAGTACCTTTGTCCAGTGCCATCCAGGCAATGTTAAGTACCTTTGTCCAGTGCCATCCAGGCAATGTTAAGTACCTTTGTCCAGTGCCATCCAGGCAATGTTAAGTACCTTTGTCCAGTGCCATCCAGGCAATGTTAAGTACCTTTGATTGCTAAATCACACTTTATTTTGCGTGATCGTTAACATTTCCTGCTATTACGTATGCACTTCAGTGAATTTTTGGTAAAAAAAATGCTCTTCCTCTTACTGTTGATATCTTGAAATTGCCTTCAGCAAGGGATTTCCAGCTAGTTGTTTAAGTGGTTTGTGTTAACATCACACCTGAGGGTCTTGTCTACTGTGTTTTTCCATTAGGATGGCTGAGTTTCCTCATCTTGTGGCAGGAGGTGTTTACCTGGTCTAGTTGAGGTGGGAAATACACAAAAAAGGCTTGTGGTGTAGTCATTTTATTGCCCAGAGGACTTACAACTTAGTTTTCTGTTTTTTGTATGTTGTTATAAATTTTGTATGTTTGCATACATTAGCAGTGCCCTGTACAGTAGCAAACAGGCAGAAAGTAAATTGTCTCTGTAGAACAGTCCATAAAACTGTAACTTATAAAGCAGCGATGTAGTGCAAATGCCTTGTGCGCCAATAAGCTTGAGCAGCTAGTTGGACATTGAGTGGCAACACCTACAGATTTAATAGAATCCAGTATTGTATAAACATTAAAGTTAGTAAAATTTAGCCCTGTTTAGCATAATCTGCCACAATAAAGCACCCTTATTAGTCTGCATCAACAAAGCACCCTTAATAGCCATGTAACTCCAACACACCACCAACTTGTAGCTCACAAATCAAAGGACTAGATGGTATGGATATGCAATTTTCTAACATATCTGTAGACAGCTTGGTGGATATGGGCATCTTGGGACAATGTAGCAATTGGCATGTTTATTGGCAACCACTTAATCCTCAAAGAATCAGACCCAGTATGCAAGAGGTGTACTTATACAATGACATTGGAGTCTAAACGTCCGCATACAAGTACAGCTCAGGTTGTCAAAACCATGTACACAACATCCACCTCACATAGCACACAACACACACATAGACTAATGTATGATGAGGCCTTTAAAAGCATTCTTTCTAAACCTAGACCACCTGTTGTCAAAGCTATGCGCAAGCAAGCCCAAAGGCACTCAGAAAAAATACCACCTAACGCCACACATACTATCACTCTCAGCAGACCCCAAAAATACTAAGCCCCTAAGGAAACAAACACAATAACTAGGACTATCATTATAGGGGGCTCCATTGTAATATATACTGATGCCCTCCTAACCAGGCTGAACAAGGAGAAGATAATGGTTCATCATAGGGGACTCCATTATAACAGGTACTGATGTCCCTCTAACCAGGCTGAACAAGGGGAAGATAATGGCTCATCATAGGGGACTCCATTATAAGAGATACAGATGTCCCTCTAACCAGGCTGAACAAGGAGAAGATAATGGTTTGTCATAGGGGGACTCCATTATAAGAGGTACTGATGTCCCTCTAACCAGGCTGAACATGGGGAAGATAATGGTTCATCATAGGGGGCTCCATTATAAGAGGTACAAATGTCCCTCTATCCAGGCTGAACAAGGAGAAGATAACGGTTCATCATAGGGGACTCCATTATAAGAGGTACTGATGCCCCTCTAACCAGGCTGAACAAGGAGAAGATAATGGTTCATCATAGGGGACTCCATTATAAGAGATACTGATGTCCCTCTAAACAGGCTGAACAAGGAGAAGATAATGGTTCATCATAGGGGACTCCATTATAAGAGGTACTGATGTCCCTCTAACCAGGCTGAACAAGGAGAAGATAATGGTTCATCATAGGGGACTCCATTATAAGAGGTACTGATGCCCCTCTAAACAGACTGAACAAGGAGAAGATAATGGTTCATCATAGGGGACTCCATTATAAGAGGTACATATGTCCCTCTAACCAGGCTGAACAAGGAGAAGATAATGGTTCATCATAGGGGACTCCATTATAAGAGGTACAAATGTCCCTCTATCCAGGCTGAACAAGGAGAAGATAATGGTTCATCATAGGGGACTCCATTATAAGAGGTACTGATGTCCCTCTAAACAGGCTGAACAAGGAGAAGATAATGGTTCATCATAGGGGACTCCATTATAAGAGGTACTGATGTCCCTCTAAACAGACTGAACAAGGAGAAGATAATGGTTCATCATAGGGGACTCCATTATAAGAGGTACATATGTCCCTCTAACCAGGCTGAACAAGGAGAAGATAATGGTTTGTCATAGGGGACTCCATTATAAGAGGTACTGATGTCCCTCTAACCAGACTGAACAAGGAGAAGATAATGGTTCATCATAGGGGACTCCATTATAAGAGGTACAAATGTCCCTCTATCCAGGCTGAACAAGGAGAAGATAACGGTTCATCATAGGGAACTCCATTATAAGAGGTACTGATGTCCCTCTAACCAGGCTGAACAAGGAGAAGATAATGGTTCATCATAGGGGACTCCATTATAAGAGGTACTGATGTCCCTCTAACCAGGCTGAACAAGGAGAAGATAATGGTTCATCATAGGGGACTCCATTATAAGAGGTACTGATGTCCCTCTAAACAGACTGAACAAGGAGAAGATAATGGTTCATCATAGGGGACTCCATTATAAGAGGTACATATGTCCCTCTAACCAGGCTGAACAAGGAGAAGATAATGGTTTGTCATAGGGGACTCCATTATAAGAGGTACTGATGTCCCTCTAACCAGACTGAACAAGGAGAAGATAATGGTTCATCATAGGGGACTCCATTATAAGAGGTACAAATGTCCCTCTATCCAGGCTGAACAAGGAGAAGATAACGGTTCATCATAGGGAACTCCATTATAAGAGGTACTGATGTCCCTCTAACCAGGCTGAACAAGGAGAAGATAATGGTTCATCATAGGGGACTCCATTATAAGAGGTACTGATGTCCCTCTAACCAGGCTGAACATGGGGACGATAATGGTTCATCATAGGGGACTCCATTATAACAGGTACTGATGTCCCTCTAACCAGGCTGAACAAGGAGAAGATAATGGTTCATCATAGGGGACTCCATTATAAGAAGTACTGATGTCCCTCTAACCAGACTGAACAAGGAGAAGATAATGGTTTGTCATAGAGGACTCCATTATAACAGGTACTGATGTCCCTCTAACCAGGCTGAACAAGGAGAAGATAACGGTTCATCATAGGGGATTCCATTATAAGAGGTACTGATGTCCCTCTAACCAGGCTGAACAAGGAGAAGATAATGGTTCATCATAGGGGACTCCATTATAAGAGGTACAGATGTCCCTCTAACAAGGCTGAACAAGGAGAAGATAATGGTTTGTCATAGGGGACTCCATTATAAGAGGTACTGATGTCCCTCTAACCAGGCTGAACATGGGGAAGATAATGGTTCATCATAGGGGACTCCATTATAAGAGGTACAAATGTCCTTCTAACCAGGCTGAACAAGGAGAAGATAATGGTTCATCATAGGGGACTCCATTATAACAGGTACTGATGTCCCTCTAACCAGGCTGAACAAGGAGAAGATAATGGTTCATCATAGGGGACTCCATTATAAGAGGTACTGATGTCCCTCTAACCTGGCAAAACATGGGGAAGATAATGGTTCATCATAGGGGACTCCATTATAAGAGGTACAAATGTCCCTCTATCCAGGCTGAACAAGGAGAAGATAACAGTTCATCATAGGGGACTCCATTATAAGAAGTACTGATGTCCCTCTAACCAGGTTGAACAAGGAGAATATAATGGTTCATCATAGGGGACTCCATTATAAGAGATACTGATGTCCCTCTAAGCAGGCTGAACAAGGAGAAGATAATGGTTCATCATAGGGGACTCCATTATAAGAGGTACTGATGTCCCCCTAACCAGGCTGAACAAGGAGAAGATAACGGTTCATCATAGGGGGCTCCATTATAAGAGGTACTGATGCCCCTCTAACCAGGCTGAACAAGGAGAAGATAATGGTTCATCATAGGGGACTCCATTATAAGAGGTACTGATGCCCCTCTAACCAGGCTGAACAAGGAGAAGATAATGGTTCATCATAGGGGACTCCATTATAAGAGATACTGATGTCCCTCTAAACAGGCTGAACAAGGAGAAGATAATGGTTCATCATAGGGGACTCCATTATAAGAGGTACTGATGTCCCTCTAACCAGGCTGAACAAGGAGAAGATAATGGTTCATCATAGGAACTCCATTATAAGAGGTACTGATGTCCCTCTAACCAGGCTGAACAAGGAGAAGATAATGGTTCATCATAAGGGACTCCATTATAAGAGGTACTGATGTCCCTCTAACCAGGCTTAACAAGGAGAAGATAATGGTTCATCATAGGGGACTCCATTATAAAAGGTACTGATGTCCCTCTAACCAGGCTGAACAAGGAGAAGATAATGGTTTATCATAGGGGACTCCATTGTAAGAGGTACTGATGTCCCTCTAACCAGGGTGAACAAGGAGAAGATAATGGTTCATCATAGGGGACTCCATTATAAGAGGTACTGATGTCCCTCTAACCAGGCTGAACAAGGAGAAGATAATGGTTAATCATAGGGGACTCCATTATAAGAGGTACTGATGCCCCTCTAACCAGGCTGAACATGGGGAAGATAATGGTTCATCATAGGGGATTCCATTATAAGAGGTACTGATGTCCCCCCAACCAGGCTGAACAAGGAAAAGATAATGGTTCATCATAGGGGACTCCATTATAAGAGGTACTGATGTCCCCCTAACCAGGCTGAACAAGGAGAAGATAATGGTTCGTCATAGGGGAATCCATTATAAGAGGTACTGATGTCCCCCTAACCAGGCTGAACAAGGAGAAGATAACAGTTCATCATAGGGAACTCCATTATAAGAGGTACTGATGTCCCTCTAACCAGGCTGAACAAGGAGAAGATAATGGTTCATCACAGGGAACTCCATTATAAGAGGTACTGATGTCCCTCTAACCAGGCTGAACATGGAGAAGATAATGGTTCATTATAGGGGACTCCATTGTAAGAGGTACAAATGTCCCTCTATCCAGGCTGAACAAGGAGAAGATAACGGTTCATCATAGGGGACTCCATTATAAGAGGTACTGATGTCCCTCTAACCAGGCTGAACAAGGAGAAGATAATGGTTCATCATAGGGGACTCCATTATAAGAGGTACAGATGTCCCTCTAACCAGGCTGAACAAGGAGAAGATAACGATTCATCACAGGGAACTCCATTATAAGAGGTACTGATGCCCCTCTAACCAGGCTGAACAAGGAGAAGATAATGGTTCATCATAGGGGACTCCATTATAAGAGGTACTGATGTCCCTCTAACCAGGCTGAACAAGGAGAAGATAATGGTTCATCATAGGGGACTCCATTATAAGAGGTACAGATGCCCCTCTAACCAGGCTGAACAAGGAGAAGATAACGGTTCATCATAGGGGACTCCATTATAAGAGGTACTGATGTCCCTCTAACCAGGCTGAACAAGGAGAAGATAATGGTTCATCATAGGGGACTCCATTATAAGAGGTACAGATGTCCCTCTAACCAGGCTGAACAAGGAGAAGATAACGGTTCATCACAGGGAACTCCATTATAAGAGGTACTGATGTCCCTCTAACCAGGCTGAACAAGGAGAAGATAATGGTTCATCACAGGGGACTCCATTATAAGAGGTACTGATGTTCCTCTAACCAGGCTGAACAAGGAGAAGATAATGGTTCATCATAGGGGACTCCATTATAAGAGGTACTGATGTCCCTCTAACCAGGCTGAACAAGGAGAAGAGAACAGGTAGTTACTTATCTGGAACCAGGATCTGCTATATCACTCACACACACACTCTCAGTACACCACAGGAACCAGTATGATTCCATCATAGTCCATGTAGGTGTAAATGACATGAGATGAACCTCCCTGGGCTATGTGAAGAGAGACGTTATGGAGCTTTCAGACTATGTGTCTCAGGCTAGTATGAGCCTAGCATTGAGCAGCACCTTACCATCATCGAGGATGATATCACAATATGAATACAAAATGGTTGATTTCAGCAATTGTCTGTCTTTACACTGTCATTCTAAGGGGGTCCAATATTTATCATCTTGGGAGGGCATGGTCAGCAGACACATTTCCCTCTAGGATTCTGAATTTTGGGTAAAACTTTATCCACCACATAGTGCCTTTGTTAGGCAATCCAAATTGACAACCCTACCGACATAGCAAATCAACTCAACAGAACCTTAAAGTGTTATTGCTCAATGCCAGGATCCTAAAAAAAAAATACAGTCCCTCCAAGCCCTCCTCACACTCAGGTATATAGGCATCTGTGCACTTACTGAGACATGGTTTAAGGTGCCAGGGAATACCCTGGCAGTGGAAGGTTTCAGTGCCTTCCACATTTTTAGACCAGTAGCTGCACAGACAAGGTATAAAGGTGGAGGTGTCTCAGTGTACATGGGTAACATGCATATCTCTAGAGTGGTAAAACAAGATGATGCACTAGAGTTCCTCCCTGTGCAGATTACCAGAGACAAAATCCCATACCATATTTTAGTTAGCTACAGGTTACCCTCTGTGTCCAAAGAAGCTCACAATGCATACTTGGACCTACTGCAGACACTTTCAATCCAGCTTAACACACTGCTTGTTGGAGACTTTAATTACTCCTCTATAGACTGGGAATCCTATGTTACCTCAAGCCTACAGGCACAGAGATTTCTGGATTTCATAAATGCAATCACCCTTGACCAAATAGTGAATATGCCCAGTAGAGGCTTCAACATATGGACTTTGTGCTCACAAATATGACAGAACATTGCACCCCCCCCATGTCTGGTCATCTCTGGTAAGGTCTGACTATAAGGCTGTACCATTTGAAATCAAAACCATCTCCATAATCCCATTAGAACCAGTAACAGTTAGGAATTATTCCAAAGCAAATGACCTGTTATTAAGTGATGGTTTGTCAAATTCCAATGTCCCTCCAAACCCCAAGAACACAGCAGCCTATGCTGAATTGCTCTCAGAAACTCTGTACAATCATGTCAATGGCTGCATAGAGGCTACTGTACCTACCAGAAGTTAGCCCAAGACTAGCCCCAGAAAAAAACTGGCCTAGTGGTATCCCAAATTAAATGATATACAACAAACGGAAAAACATTATGGCAAAAATCTGGAAGGGTAATTCCCATAAAGATAAAAACTATCTCATCAAAGTAAATAAGCAACTAAGAGGGCTAACTGAGGTTAAGATAGCTTTGCAGGTGGAAGATATCCATAAGGGCTTTTAATCCTCAAGGGCAGCACATAGCAATGTGCTGTACTGATGGTTAATGGTGCCACATTCACAGAGTGTGGTGATATTGCAAACCTGCTAGTGGACAAATTCAGTTTCAACTTTACACTGCTCTTACCCCCAACCATCCCTCCTAAAATATCCTCAAACATAACCCCTCCAACTATGACTATGGAGTATGTACCAGTTGTGCTCACTAAACACAGGAACATGGCCTCAATGAGCCCTGATAACATCCCAAGATGCATCCTGAAGACTCTTAAATATGACTTATCAGGATCCCTGGACATAGCTCTCAACCTCTTAGAGCAAGAAATCTAGACAAAGCCATAAATAATGGGATGACAAAGGCCCAAAAATAGGGACACATTTTAAATATTGCTCTTACAAACTTAGAAAGTTGATAGAATAACAGGTTTTGCAATAAAATGAATTTTCTGAAGGGTATGAAGCTGAATCTCATATGTCTGTCATTATTTTCTAAACTTCATTCCTCAATGACTTCCCAATGATTTGTCAGAAAACCACAATTTTATGAGTAACAGACTAAACATATGAGGCAAAAATATGGGCATTCTGGGAAAATCTGTACAGCTGAGAGGTATGCCCCTGGAGCATAACTCTCAACCTCTTAAAAAAAAAGAATCCAAAAAATAATGAGGACACAAAGCCCCAAAAATAGGTAAACATTTTAAATATTGCTCTCTTAAACTTATAAATTTGCTAGAATAAAATGTATCATATTCTAGTGCATTTTCTGAAGGATATGAAGTCTAAAACTCAAATGCTTGTCATTATTCAGTGAATTTAGTCCTTATTGATTTGCCACAAGAATTTAGAAACCCACAAATTTTATGAGGAGCAGACTAAAAATACGAGGCTATTAAATAATCTGGACATTCTGTGAGTAATCTGAACAGTTGACAGGTATGCCCTGGAGTCATTATTTAACTGTAGTCTTAAAGCAGGCTTTATGCCACTTGAATGGAGGAATGCGCTGGATGACCCCCTTCATAAGGGAGGACAGATCCTGGAAAGTACAGACCCATGAGCCTAACTAGTATTATTTGCAAAGCCATGAAAAAATTATCATGGAAATTCTCAGCAAGGACATAGAACACCTCCAGACACTGGATCCATCCCAGTTTGGCTTTGTCAAAGGAGCATCATGATCACTGAGTCTGGTGGACTTTTTGAAAAGATCATGAAGGCAGTAGATGACAGGAAAATGGTGCATATACTGCTTACCTGGATCTGGCTAAGACATTTGATACAATACCCCACTCAGGCATTGTCAACAGACTTACAGAACTAGATATAAAACCCTTTATAATGCTCTGCACAGCTAGTTGGCCCATTGATAGGACCCAAGAGGTTATAATCAGTGAGGCCACCTCTACAAAGAGAGCTCTGGGCTAAGCCCACTCCTCTTTGTCATCTGCTTTTCAAATATCAAAGTCAATGTCAAAGGCCTTTGCCTAACCAAGCTAGTGGAAGATTGTAAACTGGGAGCAACAATTGAATTCACCCAAGATGAAAACATGCTTTAGGAAGGCCTGGTACAGACCGACACTTGGTGCCAAAGCCATGGCTTGAAACTCAATACCAAGAATGCATTATAGTATCTTTTTGGAAGTCTGCCACCCCATCAATAAAACACTCTAAAAGTTGATTCACAAGTCAGGGATCTGTCAACTCATGTAGAAGGCAACCTAGACTTTGATCAATGTGTCCAAAGTAGTAAGAAAATTGTTCTGTGTTGCTCACTTTATTATAATCTAGGTCCAGAGAGGTCATCATACCACTGTACTCAGCCCTCATCAGACACATCATACAGTACAATGTCCCTTTGGTCTGTACCTGACCAGACACATGCAGCAAGTGGAATGGCTCCAAAAGGTTCCTTACAAAAAAAATACAGGGGGTAAACACAATGTTCTCCAATGTTTACCTCAAAGCCCTTGCTGTTTACTTGGTATCATACAGAAGTTTCAGAGGTGATCTTTGCCTGGCATGCAAGACATCCCTGAACCCTGTTTGATGAACCTTTTGCACATCTGCAAAACAAACAGCATTATAACTATTATATAAAAAGCAACTCAAGTAATGCACAAGCACCGAAAAATAGGACAACTGGTACTAGTATTCTAGATGAAAGCGCTCAACCTCATTGTAGCGTCTTCGTTTGGTTGGAAATAAAGGAAACTAACTGTATTGGTATCCAGTTGTCCTGTTTTTCGGTGCTTGTGCATTACTTGAGTTGGTTGTTGCAACAGGACATTTATTCTTTATTATATAAAAAGACCTAAATTCTGCTTGTGACATAAATAGACCATGTTGGGGAGATTGATAAGTTTCTCAGAGAATTCCCATTCTCTGGAAAAGGCTCCCATATCTATGTGAAGCAGAGCTCTTCCCTATTCCTGTAACTTGGACCAATGGATGGTTAATCAGAAATTCACCCCTAGGCTGGATCCTAGGTCTCTGATGGACAGAGGCAATCAGTAAATCACCCCTATAAATCAAATCTGTGGGTCGCATTTGGGTTGCGCAGCTAGTCTTATAAGGGCCCTAGTGATTATTAGCCTAGTATACGTCTATGAACCTATGGACCTATGAAAGAAAAGAAAACACATTAATATGGTTTGTTTTCCTTTTGTTAATGTATGTTTGCTGATGTCTTATGTGATAATTTAATAAATGTGTTTAAAAAAGAGGTGTTTAGAAATACAGAAATATATTGCTCACTTAAAATGGCCCAGGGTGCATGTTCTTTAGTGAGATATTTACTTTCAAACTGGAAGCTCTCCATCCACAAATCTGACTTCTTTATCACTACAAAGTAGATTTGCTGAAATGTCTGGTGAGGTTCAGTGTGTTGTATTCTTACAAGCGTGGGAAAAGCCATAGATGTATTTAACTCTTACTGTTTTGATGAAAAGAAAAATAAAATGGTAGCATTTATTAAAAATTCAGTAATTAATCTTAGTACAGAAAGAACTTGCTTTTTATTAGTAATTTGTTACAAAAGCAAATGGTCATCAGACTAAATGCTTAAGTTAGAGAACTGAAGAACAGAGTCAAAGATTCTGAATCTGGTGAGTTTGTCTCATTCCTTAGTAAGAGCTGGATTCGTTTATAATGTAAAAATGATGAAACAAGGGCAAGACACTTAAGAAAAATGGACCCAACCTTAGAGAAAGTTGAGGATGTATGCACAGTAAGTGAAATTATTAAATATATATGAAAACATTAGCTGATAAAAAAGTGTGTAAGAAAATTTGAGTCCAACAATAAGGCAGAAGAAGTAAAATAAGAAAGTGATGCAAAAGTAATGGATATAAAAAACAACCACGTGGAAATAAGAATGAAAGCTAGAGGCAAAGAAAAAACTGCATGATTTTCATTAAGGCTTGCAATAAGTGTGGCTGGATGTACGGATAGACGCTTTGCCCAGCTCTTATTCATACTTGCAGAACCTGTACTAGAAAAGGATATTTTTCTAGAATGTGTAAACAGAAACCCAAGTGTGTTCAAAATATTTGCATGTTATTAAATAGTAAAATGAAAATGAACTATTTGTGGGTATTATTCACCAAGAACTCAAACAGCAACCAGAACGCCACAACACAGTAAACGCTTTTGTTTCAGTTCTATGACCAAAACTTCATCAGACAAAGACTATCACAAATAACATTACATTAAATAGGCTCAGTAAATCACATGATGTCTTCAATTACAAAAACTCCACTTCCCTTAAAGGTATGAGCCCCTAAATAATATGGAAACCCCCCAAATACAAATATAAAAAAGTGTATAAAAATATATATACAAGCATAAAATGTACAAATTTAAAACCTTTGCAAATGTATATTTCCGCTATCTATTGTTGCAAGAAATCATCTTAATAAGCTCCCAAGCTCCTTAATTTTAAAACACAAGCTAAAGAGCTTGCATTAATTAAATTGGGTTGACTATATGCATTCAATTTTATCTGCCATAAAAGCTCTTGTAGTTCCAGTTTTAATGATGTCGGACCCCCCCCCCCAATATCGGGTTCAACTTGATCAATGATACGAAAGGAGAAACTATGCCCAGGACATGTCTTGCTAGAGCATTCTCAGTTGTCTGTTTTGTAATGTTGATAACAGTGAATAAAAATTCTCTCTTCCTCTCCTTAAGGACTTGCATGCCAAAAAAAAACAATGTAAATCCAAGAAAACAGTCGAGTCCAAACAGGCTGTGCTAACTTTTAATGTTAATACAGCCTGTTTGGACTGGACTGTTTTCTTGCATTTACATTGTTTTCTGATGTTATAAATATGTTCGTATACCCTTTCTTTAAACTTGTGGTCAGTCTTACCAATATAAAAACATGTGTAAGATTTGCAAGTAGCGAGATATACTACACTTTTTGAGCTGCAATTAAACTTCCTACTACATGTAAACTTTCTCCCTTGTATTATATATGTAGCCCCCACTTCCATATATCTACAGTAGGGGCATGCTTCGCATCTAAACATCCTTATGCTACTTGATGTTTTTTTCTTTTTTACGCTCTAGGGTATTCTTTAAGTTTAGACCTCTCTTGAAAATTATCCTTGGTTTTAATTCCACTATATGTCTCAAATTTTCATCTGAAATTATTAAGTCCCAGTTCTTATTAATAATTTGTCTAATGACCCATGCTTCCATACTAAAGGGTGTGATAAATGTCAAACTATAGTTTATTCTTACTTCATTCACACTTGCCATAACCCTTTCTTCACTGCCCTGGTTGCTACCATTTTCTTGGGACAGGATGGCTTTAAAGGACCCATGCATTCTTTTCAATTGCACTTCATTCAATAATATATCCAGCAAGTTCACCAGGTACCCATGTCTTCAAAACATTTCTTTTAATAAGCAGCACTCATTCCGGACTTCATTATCAGTCTTGCAACTCTCACAAGCTGGCCTTTTACTACTGACCTTTTCTGATATAGTGGATGAGCACTGGAAAAATGCAAAAATGAATTTGAGTATGTTTTTTTCGGTAAATCTTAGCTTTATATTTGTTGTTTACCCTGTCTTTGTATAATTCAACATCCAAATAACTATTCGGTCAGTATGATAGGTGTGCAAATGCTAGAAAGTGGGTGAAATTGTTATGATGGTTTATAAGGTCTTCTACTTGCTTAACCTCACCTTTGAACATAATAAAAATATTGTCCAAAACACATGTATAATAATATATATATATATATATATATATATACTCTCTATAGGCGTTATTGCAAACACAAATTCCTGCTCCCAATATGCCATGACTAAATTAGCAAAGCTCGCCCTTCAGGGTGAGCCCATGACAACCCCTGTTTTTTGTAGAAAATAGTTACGTTTGAACAGGAAAAAAATATTTGTGAGAACAATATCCAATAGTTCTTTAATTCAACCTATCTCTTGTTCTCCAGCACCCCTTGCTGTCATTATACTACTCAATCACCCATTCAGTACCGATATCCTGGGGAATCACGGTATAAAGGTGTTTGATGTCTATCATCAGAAATGTATAATTTGCATCATACCTCAATCCATTAATGTTTTTCAGAAATGGCGAGGAATCCTTACATATCTGTACTTCCTATCCTACATATTTCTTCAAGACTGAATCTACATATTTTGCCATAGCATATGTTATAGAATATCTTCCATCTACTATTGGGCGTAAGGGGGGTTTTGGAGGTCTTTATGGATTTTGGGCATACCAAAAATCACCGGAATTTGGGGGGCTGGCATGGATAAAAAATTATACAAATATATATTTATTCTAGCCTCTATGAACAAATCATTAAGATGGACTCTTACTTTCTGATATGCTCTATTTAATTCATTCAAAGAAACATTTGCATAACTTTCTGAGTTTAACAAATCAAACATCCGCCTATTATAATCCTCTTCCTCCATAAAGACTAAGCCTCCCCCTTTATTAGGTTTCATCACCCAAATCATATATTGATTTAATGTAGCCAATATTTCCCATTCTTCCTTCTTAAAATGAATACACTTATTCTCATTTCTATTAGTATTATGAAACACACTGTATATCTAGTTCACACTATTATTGATTTGAAACTTTTCATACACAAGTTAAAATTAAGTATTATGTTTAAAGATCAAGGCTTTAATCAAGCAGATTGTAAAATATTGAGTGTTTTCAACCCACCACTTATCCCTGTTTTATCTGTGTTTGAGCGTATTTTTGCTTTATGAGCTGCACAGTTATGACAAGTAAGTTTGTAGTGTGTTGCCATCTGGCTAATTGTTATTTTTTTCTCTGATGCTAATCTCTGGCATATATATCTGCATATTTCTATTGACTTCTACTGAAGGCTTCAATTGCAGTTCCTGAGTTTATGTTTTATGACCTGCACAGTTACTGGTTAGTCAAGTCAATTGTTAATAATATGAAACTGTTCTGTTTGTGAAAAGAGTTGGGTCACTGCTTAGTTTTTTCATATATGTTAAAAACCCAAGCTGTTTATTCTAAAGTAATTAAATGTCACATTTACAGACTGTATGTTGCATAGCAGTGAGATGGAACTAACTGAGATTGGCGTTCTACCTGCCCTCCTAAAATCTGTAAACTTCCATCTAAGTAATCCTAAACTCACTTACCAAAACATATCTCTCATTAGCTGCTTTATTTTCCATTTGTCCTTCTAAACCGTGGAAGCCTCCATTTTAGTAAACACAAACTTGCATACCTAGACATACGTTCTATTAGCTTCCATATTTTCCTGTTTAAAGGGTATAAAGAAGAAATGCACATCTGCGAAATATAGTGCATTACATTTGTTGGCCAGAAAATACTTAAATCAGAAGAGCATAGACAAATAATACTTTATTTATCCAGTGCAACCATCAAACAAGTCTAATTATTTTAATCTCTCTCTTCTAGTGTACTGAGCATATAGTATGTCTGACATTTGCTGCTGCAAAAGTTAACATGATCTCACTACCAAAGGAATTTCTACAGCTGAGTTTCACTTCCAGTTGCAAAAGTACAAAAAAGCAATACCTTCAGTTAATATCTATGTAAGGCAATTTCCAAGAATCAGATTAAACTTAATGAAATAGCTTGTTTCCCTTCACATCTGTATCAGTGTGTTCTGTACTTTAGTGTTGAATCTGTTGGAGGGATACCCACACCCACAGGCCTCATACTGCTGAAGGTGAAGCTAAATTAACACTTCAGCATATTTTACTCTAGCAGTGTGAAATTTCTCTGGAAAGGCAATAAAAGCCCATAACAACACAATTAAATGCTGCGACTTGTGTCAAGTATTTAGAATTCAAAGACCTTGTCTTTGTAGCCATAAACATTCTACCTCACTGAAATTATTATTTAGGGGAGGAGCTCTGCCAGGGCTGAAAAGAATTAGCCTGTTTTTTTTGGGATTAAGAAGTTTGATGCTAGTGAACCAAGTTTCGGCTAGGGTGAAGTTATTTTGGGTAAGGGTTTGCAGTCCACTAAGGGTAGGGGCAGCACATATGAGGGTAGTGTCCTCTGCATATTGTACTATTGAGGCAGTGGGAGAAGATGAAGAGATTTGATTAGTAAATAGACAGAACAGAAATGGGCCAAGGTTGGATCCTTGAGGGACTCCTATGGTTACTGGTAACAGGGGGGACAATTGGTCCTGCCACAGGACTGCTTGCTGACAGGTAGATAAGTAGCTGTTGAACCATGATATAGAGGAGGGACTTATATTTAGGGTGGATAGGGTATCAAGAAGCAGACTGTGGTTTACCATGTCAAAGGCTTTTGATAGGTCTAAGACTATGGAAGAAACAAATAGACCCTTGTTTCTGTGGTGGTTAACTATGTTGGCGAATGACAGTAGTGCTATCGTGGTGCTATGGGAAGGTATAAAGCCATGCTGGGATATGGAGAGTAGGTTGTTATTCTGGAGGTACTGTATTAGATGAGTATGAACAACTCTTTCTAATATTTTGGATAAAGGTGATAGGATTGCTATTGGGCGATAGTTGGTGAGCTCTAAGGAGTTGCTTCCTTTGTGCAGTAGAATTATATATGATGTTTTCCATGTGGTGGGGACTTTGCATTCTGGGAGAGATCTGTTTATGAGAATAGAAACAGGATAGGCTACAGCTTCAGCTGAGATCTGAAGGAAGTCTGCTGGCAGCTTATCAGCTGCTAGAGTGGTTGGTTTAAGTTTACCAAGGAGTTTAGATATTGATTTGGTGGATACAGAGTGGAGGTGAAAACTGGGGCTATTGTTTTGTATATTGGGGTGGGTTGAGGTAGTTATTGGTGTGGGGCTGCTAGTACTATTTTGGGCATTGGCAAGGGTCTGGACTGTTTCAGTAAAGAATTTGTTAAACTGAGTAGGAATGTTTTCATGGTTATTTGGAAGCACATGGGTTGGAGTCGTGGACTTTCCTGGATGCAGTATACAATTTATTGAGACCCAGAATTTTTGTGGGTTGTGAGCATATTTTTCTTGCACCTTGTATAATAGCTGGATTTGTTTAGTTTGATTTGTTTTTTGGCTTTGTTACGGAGCTCTACATAGTTTTGTCTCAAAGTAGTGGTTTTGTTTTTCTGATATTGAATCTAGGCCTTGTTCCTTTCTTTCATTATAGTTTTAGTATCTTTTCTTAGCCATGGGGCATAGTTAGTTTTTATTCTAATGGTTCTAGGGGATACATGATGGTTTAAGATTTTTATGAAGGTTGTTTTAAAGTACCCAACGCCATCGTCTAGAGGCAGATGTTTTACGGGGATCCAGTTACAGCTTTTTAGAGTCTTGATGAGATCAGTAGCTATAAAGGTTTTTTTTTGTTTCTAACTACTCTGAGGATAGGTTGGCTGATGGTTTGGGATCTGTTGCTAATTAGGTAGGTTGGATGATGGTCACTTAGGGTATCTGGAAGACAACCAGATTGCTGTGCAAGAGCAGGGTCAGATACCAAGATCCAGTCTAAGATGAAATGGCATTTGGATGTTTTGTCAATTTGAGTGGGTGTGGTTATAGTTTGGATAAACCTGTGGAGATTTATGAAGGCAGATGGGTTATGGCTGGAGCAATGAAGCCAGTCAATATTGAAGTCTCCTAATAGTATGGTTTCATGTGGAAGGAAGTTGGAGGTCCAATTAAGCAGGCTTTCCATTACAGTGATGTTATTGCCTGGTGGTATATAGCCACCTGCAATAAGTATATGTTTGTTGGAACTTATTTTTAATTTGGCAAGGGTTAGTTCTACTACATCTTTGAATTCATGGGTATTGTAATCTAGTTATTCTAAGGCAGGATGATTTTGGAATAATATTGCAACACCTCCACCCTTTTTCTCTGATCTGTCTCTTCGGATAATGTTGTAACCCGGGGCAGTAATCTCATTATTGTGATGTTGTGGTTTGAGCCATGTTTCAGTTAACACAGCAATATCTGGTTTGTATAGAGTTAGTAAGGCATGAAGGTCATGAATTTTGTTAAGTATACTTCTTACATTAATGTTTACGAAGAGGAGAGCTGAGGTAGGTCTGTGGTGTAGGGGATTTAGCTGATTTAAGTTTGGGCTGATTGATGTTTTGGGTCCTGGATTGGGATGTATATCACCACTGCAAGTGAGTTTATGGAGTAGGTGTAGATAGAGTTTGGTCAATTTGTGAATTATTTTAGTTTGTCTTTGAGAAGAGAGGGGGGTTAATTTTGATTTTCAGTTTAATGCGTGAGTAAGGGAAGGGTAGGGGGGAGGTAAGGTCACATGGCGATATAGGGAAGTTATTAGTTTGGTGGTGTTGGCTGTGGAATCAGTTTGTCAAGGGGATGGAGTGTGGTTATGAAGCTGAGTGTGGTAGGAGGACAGGATGGAAAGTAGGAGTAGGGTGAAGATTATTTATGGGTAGAATGATGTTTTTAGTAGTTGGGTTGGATATGTGTAACCCATGTTATCTAATTTCAGAAAGAATGTGTTACATGCAAGGGTACTATCGATGAATGAGTGAGATTCGTGTTGTATTAAAGGTACAGTATTAGGTGTATGTGGGAGTTTGTTGTTAAGAGGGGTAAGAGATTTGAAATGATAGGTGGATGAGAGTGTAAGACTTGCTAATGGGAGTTGTCTGAAGCTACAAGTTGAAGTGATGTTAGAGACTTAGGAGCTATATAAGCATCAGGTAATGCTGGGTATACGGCTACAGAAAAGTGATGGAGAGTATGGCCAGTGCAAGAGCTATCATTTTATGTGTTAGGGAGGTGCAGTATGGCCAAGAAGTATTGGTCAGGTAATTGGTATCTTCTAGTTAAGAGAGGGTAGCAGAGATAGTGGGTTAGTAAATACAGGTGGGGGGGGTGGGTACTTGCTACTTTATCTGTAATGATGTTCTTCACTATGGATAAGGTGAATGGGAATTATATATTGTCAATTTATTTGTACTATGTTCAGATATGTGTATTTACTGTAGTTAAAAATATTAAATATAGGTAATAGTTAATGGTTATAGGGTGGTGTGTATAGAGAGGTGGTGAAGGAGTTAGTGATTCTATGTTGGAGGCAGGAAGTAGGCTAGAGTGTTTGTGAGGAACAGGAAGGGGAGGAGTGTTTGGGTAGGAGGAAACAGGTGGTTAGGTATAAAGGAAATGATATGGGGGGGTGGGTGGGAGGTGAGCAAAGTGATCCCGAGTGTAGCAAGGGTGAATGGAGCGGGGCTGCACCCACAGCATTTGTAAAAAACAATCAATACCCTAACATAAAACAAATTATCAACAGTGAAATGGATGAAAGGGGTGGGGGTGGGCTAAGAGGAAGAAGGTTTGCAGCTGTTGCCCCTGGGGTATGCACTGTAGCTAACTGTAACAGATTTTAACAAGGCATAACAGTAGTCACAAAAGCTGGCACTTACACTACACAAGTGGCAACAACAAGGTTCCTGGAGTTAAACCTGGGGCTGTAGTCTATTTCTGAATGATTGCTGGTTAGAGTTTTCTTTGATTTTAGCTGGAGTGAGAGGATTCCTTGCTCACACAAGTAGGGGGGCCCAAAACAATCAGGTGCTCAGTGGCTACTACACAAGTGGCAACAACAAGGCTCCTGGAGTTAAACCTGGGGCTGCAGTCTATTTTTGGATGATTTCTGGTTAGAGTTTTCTTTGCTTTTAGCTGGAGTGAGACGATTCCTTGCTCACACAAGTGGGGGGGACCCAAAGCGATCAGGTGCTCAGTGGCTTAGAGATGCTACACCTGGAGGGCTTTCAGCTGCAATTAGAGCAAATATGGCATCCGGGGTTTTTAAAACCTTTGATGTGTTGTACCTGAACAATCACTTGGGGGGGTGGGAGAAGGGAGGGAAACCATCAATTGGAGTTTAAAGTAGCAGGGGAGAATCCGAGGCACTCTGCGAACCTAGCTAATTATCAAAGGACAGCCAAGGAAATAAGGTAAACATAAAGGCACCCTTGTTCAAGGACTGGAAGGTTTCTCCAAGAAAAAATATGTGTAGAAGTACACCACAGGTAGATGTTGTATGCTGCTTACTAGTCTGCAATGGCAGATATTATTCACTTTTATATTTGTATTCCCCATTGCTCATTGTTTGCTGCACACAATATAGCTAAAGATAAACGCAGCTGAAGACTTTGCACCTCTGTTTGATGTTTAGAGAAGAACAAGTATTGAGGAAGAACTGAAAGCTATGACTATTGAGAGGGGCTAAATACCTTAACATACAACAAATTATCAACAGTGAAATGGATGAAAGGGGTGGGGGTGGGCTAAGAGGAAGAAGGTTTGCAGCTGTTGCCCCTGGGGTATGCACTCTAGCTGACTGCAACAGATTTTAACAAGGCATAACAGTAGTCACAAAAGCTGGCACCTACACTACACAAGTGGCAATAACAAGGTTCCTGGAGTTAAACCTGGGGCTGCAGTCTATTTTTGGATGATTGTTGGTTAGAGTTTTCTTTGCTTTTAGCTGGAGTGAGAGGATTCCTTGCTCACACAAGTGGGGGGGGGGACCCAAAGTGATCAGGTGCTCAGTGGCTACTACACAAGTGGCAACAACAAGGTTCCTGGAGTTAAACCTGGGGCTGCAGTCTATTTTTGAATGACTGCTGGTTAGAGTTTTCTTTGTTTTTAGCTTGAGTGAAAGGAGTCCTTGCTCACACAAGTGGGGAGGGGGACCCAAAGTGATCAGGTGCTCAGTGGCTACTACACAGGTGGCAACAACAAGGTTCCTGGAGTTAAACCTGGGGCTGCAGTCTATTTTTGGATGACTGCTGGTTAGAGTTGTCCTTGCTTTTAGCTGGAGTGAGAGGATTCCTTGCTCACACAAGTGGGGGTGGGGGGGCACAAAGCAATCAAGTGCTCAGTGGCTTAGAGATGCTACACATGGAGAGCTTTCAGCTGCAATTCCACTGACATTCAGCAGCGTTCAAAAATCATTAAAAACAGGCATACCCCCATAGCTCACCAACAATGCAAACTCCTTATGAGAGACAGAGACAAACCATGGATTAACTGGCAAAAGAATAAAAATGACAAATATTGGCGACTATTCAGACAGCTAGGAAACCAAGCCAGGAAACAAGTTAATAGAGATAAAAAGTTTTATTATATTCACCTACAAGATAACCATAAAAACAACCCTAAAATGTTGGTTCTCTGTATCCTCTCTCATCAACCCAGGTACAAAATAAAGATCCCAGCCTGTACCCAGACATTCCCTCCTCTTCAAACAGCTACCTATTTCAATACATACTTCATAAAATGCATAGCTTTTACATTAACTAAAACCTTGTTCGTCATCTGATAACCTTCCTCCAGAATACATAGATCTAGCTACAGATGCAATAGCATACCAAATCAGCATAGTTGTTAGTAGATCAATAACAGAATCCTGTGTCCCTAACTTATGGAAAATGACACATAGTATCCCCTTAAAGGAGGTAATTCCACTGACATTACACATTTCTGTCCTGTAGTCATCATGTCTTCCCTCTCTAAAATCCTTATAAGATGTATGCATCAACAACTTCTCCACTACCTCTTACAAAATAAGCTAATCACCAATGTGCAACATGGATTTCAGCCAGACCACAGCACCTCCACTGCATTACTGTCATTGACAGACACTGACAATAAAGCTCACAGCTCTAATAAACTTGCATCTGCAGTATTTCTAGATCTATCAAAAACCTTTGACATGGTCTTGCACAGTTACCTCCTCAATCAACTTTCCACCCTGTGTCTATCATCTCCATCTGTTCAATGGTTCTCTAGCTACCTTCCCAGCAGGCAACAAGCTGTAAAATGGAAAGAATCCATCTCTGCATACCTTCCCACTTCCACGAGTCCCACAAGGATGCATCTTTGACCCCCTACTATTCAATATTTTCATCAATAACCAACATTCATCTTCTTGTGAAGGCACTTGATTCAATACGCAGATGACTATACCATCATCTGCTCTTCAAACACCTTAACGTACCTCCAAGAAATCACTCAACAAGCTATCATCTCCATTGAAACCTCACTTCTAAGGGCACAACTCCTACTCAACCCTTCAAAAAACAAACTCCTCCTATTTACCCCATATACTCTCACTCCTAACAAAGCATCTTTCAAAATGTTTTCAACAAATGACACTGAAATTGAATTAGTCTACCATATCAAACTATTAGGAGTCATAATAGATGTTAATCTTAAATTTGACTTCCACATCCAAAGCAATATCAAGAAAACCCATCAAAAACTAGGCATGCTATACAGAAACAAATATTTTCTGAGCGCATCCACAAAATTTACTCTAGCCAAACCTACCTTCTGACCTTCCTACTCTATGGAACACCACTTCTAACCAATTTACAATCATCCATAAAAAACAAACTTGAAAGCTGCTGCAACAAAATTGCCAAGTTTGCTACTAATTCATCCTCCTTTACCCATCACTGTAAAGGTCTGCATATCCTTAGCTGTCTGAAAATCCCCCTTCACCTCTCCTATATTCAATTTATAACAGTACATAAAATCATACACAAACTATTAGCTGTCCAGCTCTTACCACTTTAATCAACATATATTTCCCTAAAAGAACTCTCAGACCAGTAGAAAAACAACTTCTCACAATAAATAAAATAAGTCCCCTGGACAAAGCCTATACTTAGTAGCAAAAAAAAAAAAAAAAAAAAAAAAAAAAGGAACTCCTTACCTCTAACCACCAGAACTGCTTCTAACCTACCTACCTTTAAATGCTCCCTAAAATAATGCTTTACAAAATCTTGGACCTGCTCCTGTACCAATCCTGGCTGAACTTACCAGGTTTATATTATATGAACGATTGATTATAATACTGATCGGGCCAAAGAGCGAAAATGCTGAATCTCGAACTTGTTATTGTGGGGGGTTGTGCCCCCACACCTCCCGCTACATATATATACCAACTCTGAGATCACACTACAGTGAGGAAAGGTAAAATATTCTGACCTTCACTGTACTGAGATCCCACTAGAAGCACTTTGAGATCCGGCATTTTCACTCTTTAGAGTGTTCGAAATTATGAACATTCATTCATATAATATAGACCCAAACTTACCCACCATGTTTCACTCACCCCCCCCCCTTTAACCTAAATCATGCTGCCTCCTACTCCACTCCTTTTTGTTTTCCCCCTCCCTTACCTTATCCACTTCATCTCAGCAGACCTTTCCTCTACCTCTTAATGTTTCCTCCCTACCTACCTAAGTTACCTAAAGACCCCCTACCTTCACTCTTCTTATAATCTCCTTCTCTCCATCCTTCTTCCTTCTGTAACCATAATATGAACACCATCTCAAAGACTAAGGCATCACTCAATTTCCCCTCACGGTGTCTAATCATGCAGTCTCTGATATCTTTAAATATCTTATTAGAATTGTCTCAGGTCTCCTTTATCAATACTAATCCATGTAACAAGTAATATGACTATTGAGTTTTTCCTCACGTATTTTCTCCAACTCATGTTATTGTTTTTATTGCACTTTACTATGAGACATATGTTCTATGGTTCTCATTACAACTTTTTTTTTCACTCTTGTGTTTTGTAGTCTATCGTGATACTTTGTGGTTTCACATGTATGTAACTGATTTTTGTAAGATTGTGATTGTGGAACTTTTCTCCCTGGGTCTCCACTGAAAATGAGCACTTTCTGACCCAGTCAGACTTTCCTGGTAAAGAAATGGCAAATAAATAAATAAATAAATACATTTTTAATTTGACAGATGCCTCTGTACATAACCGGAAAGTAGAAATATCCTTTAACATAGTTGGCATGTGCACACCTTTACCTATGCAGCTGTAGTGGTGAGTTTGTATTTTGCCAGAGACAGAATGGCATTAAACAATGGTATCTCCAATTTTCAAAAGCCTGGGAGCATTTTCATTTTACTATGCTGCCTGTTTATTCAAGAACAAAAGGCATATTTATTTATCTACTTGTAGATACATTTATAACTTGCTGATGACATTTTAATGTTATTCAGAATATTTGCGAATTCACACATATAGCATGCAGTCCACACTATCCTCAAGCTAGTGTATAAATAGAGCGATCTATCTACACAGTGGGGAATCTATTGAGAAATATCTGTAGCAAAAGCTATGAGAGTTGTCTCCTTGCAATATTGGAATATAGGAGTATTCCATGGTAACCGCTTAATATTCCAAGGCTCATTAGTGTGAATCCTAGAAGAGCAAGATTGAATGATCAAACATGCAGACTTACATACACCAAGTACAAGATTGCTGTTTCACAAAATATTCCCTTTTTCCCAAGGTATGGGAATATATGTGTTGCTATATAAAAGCACATGGGATGTGGGAGTCTTGTCCCCATATCTGGGGTTGTGAGAGTGCTTGCAACCCTGCAAAAAAAAAAAAAAAAAAAAAAACATTGAAGGGGAACATTCCCTGTTTTCTAATATTTTGGATTTTTTTTCATAATTCCCAGGATTGCACTGAATAGTCTCAGAATTATAAGATAGAGTCACATTCCACACTGCAATGCATAGTCTTTCAGAAGCTGAATTGACTTGAAATGCATTTTAAACACTTAAACTGTATTACTGATGTCTGAGAATCAACATTACTAAAGGAAGTACTAGAAAGAATTAGCAGAGAGAGAAATAAAAATATTACCAAGAGAGAAAGTTACATACCAGAGACAAAGCAATTATCCAAAATACTAATGGATAATCAAGCTTAAAGCTACAGCAGCTCACAAAGCAAATAAACTCAGATACTGCTAGACTCATGAGGAAGATGTTAGGCTGTGCAGAAATACCAGATATCTATAGAAAGCAAGTATATTAAAGTCAAAGGTTTACAAAGGTGGATAATGAGATGTGTTGCAACTAGTCCTGCCATATGAAGTTAAAGGCTGTGATGAACACTGATTATGTCACATATATCTGCAATACATGTAGTGCAATAAGGCCCATTTTTGCCTGCCTAATACCTGCAACATTGATCACCAAAATAATCATCTATTTCCCTCTAAAAACCTTATGCAGTTTCACAATTTTTTATTATTCAGTAAAGTATTTCACATGGTTACAACCCTGTCTGAAAACAATGTGGTGGTCCTATTAATCCGGAACATTGTTATTTTTGTTTTCTGCCCCTCTTACATGCCCTTCAGCTGAGCATTGGCTTCTCAGTTGCACCATTTTACCTTGATTGCACCTGGTACTATCTCTTAAGGCTGTGACTGCATAAATGTTAGGTTGAGGGTGGGACATTTAACAGCATAGCTAACAGCATGACATACTCTGTCCTGGATGCCGGGGGATTTTTGAATGTTCTAAGTGGGTGGAGCTAGAGACATCATATGTATCACCTCATATAATATCAGATAGCTCCACCCCACCTTTCAATGCCAACATGCTAAAAGCAAACTGCCATATGATCATGGCTCTGCCTCATTATTATTTGCCATATTGTGGGCAGAAACCCCTCCTTCATTTCATGGAGTGGGTGAGCTGGCAAGTCTGTCCCATTCCATCACACCCTCCCCGTTCTTCCACTGCACATTCTAAACACTATTCTTAGCAAACTATAAGGAAGGCTGTCATCTCTGTTATAGAAATACAAACGTTTCCATAAAAATCACTTCTTAATTATCTTATCCACATGGGTCTGTATTACCATATCGAATGATAATAATCTTGAACGCTCATATGAGTGAAAATGCAGGTAAATTAACTTGTTTTTTGGGGGTCATGGTACAGTGAGGATTAGAATATTTGCCCTTTCCTCACTGTAGTGCGACCTCGGAGTTGGAATATATATTTAGAGGGGGGTGTGGGGGGCACAGCCCCCCACAATAGCAAGTTCCACCCTTGTAGGTGAGATAAGGATAATTAATTGGAATGTTAATGGGTTAACTAACCCTATTAGAAGGGAAATATTTTTTTCAGTACTTAGAGAGGGAGCCTCTATTGCACTTAATTAGTGAAGAACACAAGAAATTAGTCAAAAAAGGCTTTCTGCTAATGGTTGATTCTGTTTATAGAGGGGCAAGCAGAAGGGGGATGGCTTTGCTCAATAATTAACTACCTGTTAAAAGTCTTTAATTGTTTGGAAAATCTAAAAGGCAGATATGCAGAGGTGAAGGGCACTACCCACAGTCAAGTAAAAACTATAGTATCTGAGCATTATAGCTTCTTCCAAAGGCAGACTGAAAAGAGGTGAGAGGTACTTGGGGAGTTATTCTTAGATCTGCAGGAAGAGGACTGGGGGTTATTTGAAACTGAATCAAGTAAACAGCCATGCGGATGTAGCCAATAAGCCATTCCTGAGAAGTGGACTAAGGAGAAAAAATATACCAAGACTATGTTAGAACAAATTAAATGTGGGACATAAGGAAACAAGCAAGCAAGCAATAGGTGGGGGAATAGGTGGGGGAAAAGGGTTTACTTATTTTTTTGTATAGCTATGATTCCTGTTTCCAAATTGATGGGGGGTATATCACCAAAGAAAATGCTGATCTAATAATTAAAAATAGAGGTGGGAACTTTACTTTTTCTGACACTGCAATTTTTGCAACTGGTAATAGAAGGGACCCCAGGGGAAACAAGATTTAGTCATTGGACATTCTTTTCATAAAAACCGACACAGGATGCATATGAAGAATTGTTGTTAAGAACAATATCTGAGCATAAGGACAAACTCAAAGTAATAGCAGTGCTGGAATGAGACATAGTAAAGGGGGGTGGGGGGCGGGCTGGCACAAATAATTTGAAAAAAAGAAGAGAAAAAAGAATAAATAAATGTAAGAACCCAACTGAAGGGATATTGCAGTCTCATGAAACAATTAAACTTGAAAGGTAGAAATTCTGAAGGAGACCTAATAGGATTAAGGAAAATTACACAAAGAAATCAGCAGATAGAAGAGAATGGAATTTTAATGAAGAGGGATGCAATAAAACATATTTATTTTTCAAATACCCCAGGGGTATAAAGTCCATAACAGTGAGGTTAAGGCAGCAAAAATGAGAGAGCGATTTATAGTATAGCAGAACCATTAACAAGGAGGATGCTAACAAATACAAGGTTATTCAGCAGAAACTGGGAAAATAGTATTCTAGCCTATACCAGACAGAAACACCCATATTAATATCAGGTTAGAGGCGCATGCACTTCTATGTGACTCCAGTTGCAAAAACTCCCAACAGAAGCACCACAACAATTGTTGCAACCTATAACTGATAGTGAAATTAAAGAAGCTCTGGGCCGGCAGATGGAGAAATATCCGAGGGCTGATGGGTCTCCAGATTGAGCTTTGGAGTTTGTTGGGGGAAGGCAGCATCGAGATTTGGAACCATTTGTTTAATAAAAAAAATTTAAGGATAAGTGGGATACCTGATTATTGGAAAAAACAATTATCTTCACCATCTATAAAAAGGGAGCTTAACTACAATGATCTGTGCAAAGGAAAGAGGATTTCAAACATAGGGCTTCCAACATTAAATGTTAATCGGGCAGCTACAGTGATTAGCATATCTTGGAGTGCACACAAGTCCCAGATAATTCAGTTTTGAATATAGCTATCATCACAGAGTTTATGCTGCATTCAATGTCTCAGTGAGTTGTTTATTGAACCTCCTGACATAACTCATCAATGTGCTGTCTATGAATATATTCATTTCTTAAGCGTTTACTAAAGTAATACAGAGCAGTTGCACAAATTAAGCTCTAAATGTTTATATATAACTAAATTGTATACCTGACAATTTATAAATAAATTATATACCTGACAGTTTAACAGAAATACAATAAGTTAAAGTTGTATGACTGACCTCCTTTTTATCCATACAAAAAAAAAAGTAGCTGTGAAGAGATCAATACCGAAAGTCTTAATGAGACAAATATTACGCTGTGGCATTAACTGTATGTTCAGATAGCTTGTTCCAGAAGAAAAACCCAGTATTCTTTAAGATAACTTACAAATCTGTTGCATTTATAACACTCAGTTTTCATTCATATATGAAGAGTTATTTTGTTAAGTCTTCTGGGCCAGACTTCCAGCCTTGAAAAATGATTGAGTCACAGTTATTACTACTGAACAAAGTTAGTATTTCCCCTGCAGACAGAATGCTGTCTTCCATTTCCATGTCCCAAGCATCTTTTACCCTTTTTAGCTAATATTGGTAATGAAATACATAGTGCTCACTGTACTGTATCTATTACTTTCTTATTGATGCATTTAACTTTTGGAGTGCCTCAGCTTATATATATATATATATATATATATATATATATATATATATATATATATATATATATATATATATATATATGTACATATATGGGTTCTCTTTCTAATCTTGAAATACTGAAATATCAAATTTCGTATTTCCAGACTATGAAGCAGAAACACCAAAATACCGAAAACCAAAACCGTAAAACCCAAAACCGTGACTATTAAAGCACAAACACAACTACACCTACCTCCACACAACAACACAAACACGCACGCACGTGTTCACACACACACACACACACACACACACACACACACACACACACACACACACACACACACACACACACACACACTCACACACACACACACTTACTATTAGCAGGGGGACAAGCCCCTGCACCCCCCACACCCCCTATTATATACTAACTTCGAGGTCACACTATACACCAACACACACAATGCCCACCAACATACATTCCACACCCCTCTTG
The DNA here is from genome assembly GCF_019279795.1 of Protopterus annectens. Taxonomy (NCBI): domain Eukaryota; kingdom Metazoa; phylum Chordata; order Ceratodontiformes; family Protopteridae; genus Protopterus; species Protopterus annectens. Next base: position 1,276,082,566 of record NC_056746.1, on the reverse strand, counting down.
CACGAACACACATCACACAGATACAAACACCAACACTCTGAACGCTGACACACTCACACTCTCACCTATGTACCCTAACCCACACTTAATACTCCTCGACACACTCACAAACACACAAACCCTCCCCAAAACCCATAAAAACACCACACTTACTAATGCGCTATGAGTACCATGGGTTTGACATTTCCAGGTTCTATACTCTGCAGTTTCGCGCATCTGCAGATTCGACACTTTGGTCTCGAGATACTGAAATTCGACATTTCAGTATTTCGAGATTCCAAAGTGTGTATATATATATATATATATATATATATATATATATATATATATATATATATACACATATATATATATATATGTGTGTGTGTGTGTGTGTGTGTGTGTGTGTGTGTGTGTGTGTGTGTGAGTATAATGTACACCTAACGTGTTAAACATGTGTTACTAAAGAGTACAGGAGTTGCACAATTGACTGCCATATAAATGCCACATTCCAGTTTGTGTTTCAAGGATATATGACCATATTTCTCATATGAGATGGTTAAGTACCATAGTCAAAGATGCACAGAATATGCAGAGGTTCAGAATCCACAGATGCACTCAAAGGGCACATGGAAAAGAATGCAAGCTTCATGTCAAATTACCAAACAGCTTTAAACTGCTATTCAATTGAGATGTAATGGCTGAAAACAACTTTCAGTGAGCTTTGGCATTGCTTTTTCCTCTTATTGTGCAGCCTCAGAGTTGGTATATATAAGTTGGGAAGTTTCAGTTTTTTAGAATGAACATCCTTCAGTTGGTGACAACATGAATCTGAAATGCATCAGGTGGGCCTGTACAAAGTGGAATGAGAGAGCTGCTACGCAGTGCCAGCACCAGCATTGGGATACAATGTACCCGACTTTTCTCCTTCATCATTATATACACTGTCCATGTAATAGACTATTCAGCAGCATGTGCAGCTTGTTGTTATTACACTTTAGGTACATATGTGGTCACTTACAGTTTCTCAGGTCCTTGTAGTTGTCTGTCTGCAATTATAGAGAACTTCTAGTTTTACCGCTGTATATTAGATGTTAAGATGGACAAATTATGCATGTTCAGTGATCAGTTATGGCAAACTGCTCTGTTACATTAACACAGGGAGGCAGTGTAATTTAAAACACATTGTCATGTTACAGCAGATTGTGAGGAGTCATTCTGAACATATATGAATATTACTGTCACATTTTATTCAAGTTTGGAAATGAGTTACATACTACATATATGTATACTTCATGATGCATATATGTTAACACATATGTCACAAAGGATTTGTATTAACTCACATAAGAAATTTTCAGTGAATGACAGCTCAGTCATTAAAAACCACTTTCAGCAAACTTCAAAGTAATTTTTTGTATGGGGTACACCTTATAATTCCTCAGACTTATATATATATATATATATATATATATATATATATATATATATATATATATATATGTATACCACCTCCATATTTGCACAACAGTGAGGAACAGTGCAACATTCATTATTACAGAAAACTGTCTTCAGCAAAATTAATTTACTGTATTGGCACTCACAAAAAGAGTTGTCATATGGCTGCCACATTCCCATAGCAAAAGTCAAATGTTACTTTCACAGCTACTTTCTTTGGTCACACTTACAAATGACATCATGTAGGGTGTCAGGCACTTAGCCGTGTAAGTGGCAAAGCATTCTGGGTAACTGAAAATAAGTTGCTTCTTTAGTAGAATAGTCATTTAACTTGCATTCTAGTTTCATAACTACTTTATCACATGCTAATTTTCAAAGTCATGTGGTATTCTGTCTGTAAATCCTAATTGTCAGCATGCTTTTCCAGGAAATAAAACTCTCCTATTGCCACAATTACCATGCAAAGACAGTAGCTTATATACTAATCTGGTTAGTAAGGTACGGTAAGTTCAGTCTTTCATGATGCAGCGGAGAAGGCTGACACAATTTCTGGACCTATCAATAGCTACTACATGAAATACAAAACTAACAGGAATTTTGTATCCAGATTTGCATAATTTGGTGCTGCACATGGGATGTGTTATTTCCAGCTTCACTGCAGGGTAGTCATATGTGAATTACCTACATGTTAAGTGATGCTCTAAAACAGACAGTGCAATGAACAGTGCAGGGGATTTACAACTAATGAATGTTTGTATGAGAAAAGGCATTCGCATTAGAGCAATGTTTGATGTACTATGTGGCACATGGATATCACCCATGTAGTCTGTAATAATTCAAAGCATATGCCTGCCAGTGTCTAAAATGTTATATTCTTGCTATCTGGTCAAGAATGTAGTTTGAGTAATGTAGTTCTCATCATTTTTGTCAACATCTCTTATTTTCTGTTACTTAGTGCTATCTGATTAATTAGCAGGTGTCCTTTGAGCAAAGTGACTGGGGAAAAAAGCACTCTGTTTGTTAACAGCATGTCCCATTTACAAATCATTGGGGATACTGTACCTTAAAAGATCAGCTACTTTTATCTCCCAGTTCTGGTTATGAAACAGATCAGTTAAAAAGAAGACAGCACTTCTTTTGAAAGACATTTTGAAAAGATTCTAAGCATTCATCTTATGCATACCACTGTTGCTTGGTTTATTTGTTTTGAAATGTTTCTGTAGTTCCAGGAGCTCATAATTACTGCATTACTGATTTGTCTAGCTTTTATTGTCTGTCTATCCCAGCAAATTTTACAGATTCAGGTACTATGAATTGCATGAAGGCACAAATTAGATCAAAGCTGTGTCATTGTTTATTGAGCAGTATATGCTATAATGAGTTGAAATGCATCTTGGGTAGTTTACAGACACTATTTAAATTCTGCAATTGCTTAAGAGCTGGAAGCTGTACTGGGAAAACCAGTGAGGATATGTAATGTAATTTGGAGCAGTTAATTAAAGGCCTTAAAGCTACTGCACTGGGTTAACTTACTGTTATACAAAGCAGCAGATCATTCCGTACAGATGCCTTATAGAAACTCAACTCTTTTAATGCCCCATTATAAAGTGTGACAATTTTCCTGTTTCAGAGACGCAGAAAATATAAGTTAATGTTGTTTGCTGTAATGTACAGATATAACATGGAGACAGCTTGCTGTTGAAATCTTCTCTCTGCTTCATGAAATCCTGTATCATAAGTCTGAATGCTTAGATAACACTATCAAATTAACACAAAATCTCGCTTATGGAGCAAACACAATACCGACCTTCATTAGATATCCATACATTTGGAGTTTGCACTGTTTTATTTGTGTTTACATACTACTTGAAAAAAAATTGAATTACTAAGGACATAATGTTTGTAATATGACTGAACTTTAAAAAAAAACTTGATGTGTGTTAGCAATATCCCACTGAGATGCAGAAATATTTATGAATGCCTTCTTAGCATTCATAGGCTACAAAGCTATATTTAGTTCTTGACTTTTTAGACAATGGTTCCCATTGTCTGTTTCTTTCTAACCCTTTGGTCTGGGGTTTCCTTTAATAACTGAACAGATACCTGATTCAATCTGCTTTTGATCTCTTGTTCAACCTATATCTCAGAAACAACCCTACAAAACCATTGCTTCTTCTGCTTCTTTTTCCTTCTTACTAACATTAACTATCATGTTTTATTCACACCATTCATACAGCTGCTGCCCAGTAACCTGGCACTTATTGCTCTGCCATGCATAGCTTTAATAACTATAACATTGTCATTAAACTGTTCTGTGTTAGCTATCTGAAGGCCAGCTCTGTGTTGTACCTCTGGGTAACCTCAATACCCAGAATACTGTTAAAACATCTTAATACCTGGTTCTTTAGTAACTTTTAACTATGTAATTAAGCCTTTGTAAAACTAAATTTATTACTTGGGTCTGACCACTTTTGTGGGATTCTCTTTTAACAAAGGCCTTTCCACAAAGTCTAGTATCTTGCTAATTCATGGTGTGACATCCAGCTGCATCCCACCAGACTGCCACCAATTAAATGAGATGTCCAGCCAATATCCCACCAGACTGCCAACAATTAAATGATGTCCCTTAATATCCTTGGTCAGTAAATAAAGAGCTTCTATCCTCACTACTGACTCCAGTGTGAGACTGTCACTTAAACAGAAGTAATATTTCACAATTATCCCTAACAGCATAACTGGAACATGCTCTATTTTCCTGGGACTGAACTATATAGCTCTGTCCACCCAAAATGTATTTTTTATTATACACTTCAAAACAATGTGTCTCAGTTTAAGACCTCTGATACACTCACGCTCAAAGTAAATTTAAATCTCACACATCCAAACACTTCTGAGAAAGCCTGACACATATTTCCAGCTGTGTCCCTTCCACAAAATAATACAGTAAGGCTGCCATCAAATAGAGTGTTTTCATCCCCTTCTAAAGGGGTGTCCAATTATGAAAATTTAAGTATCAAAATAAATGATAGCTATGACCATAAATGACTAGGCCTTCAAGGTGACTTGGGGAGTATCATGAGGGTAGAAACACTCTCTAATCTCTAAAGAAAAACACTGATTTCCAGCCACAATGTAAGGTAATGAAAAACACTTAATAATAAACAAAATGATTGCAAGAATGTAAATCAATAACTTTCAATAAACGCCAGAATTCAATCACCAGAAATGTAAAATTAAACTGCAGGCTAGAAGTCTACTATTCTAGAAAAACTCTATCTTAATAACTATAAAGAATACTGTTTCTGATCTAATCTAACGTATAACAGCAAGGCAAAAGGCAGCTTTTGGTGAATTCTCTTTCATGGGTGTTCACTGACTGCACAGCACTTGACAAAAACTGCTCAGTACTTGACAAACTGCCAGCTCAATTGTCTTTATTAATCTCAACTGTCTAATTTTTAAAAATAACAGTCAGCTGTGTGAAAAAAATGTTATTTTCCTGTCAATCAGCTGTTTAAATAATCACTTAGCAACCAGGAGCATTCTAATGACATCACTCACTGTTCAACTGATTCTCCACAGTACTTTTATAATGTCCCTCTCAAACATGAGCTGTTAGAAATGTGTCAAAACAACAACAGACTGTCCAAACATTCTGCCCACATAGGGAAATACTCAACATTTAAAAAATGTATTTACATTTTCACAATAAAGCATTCTGGCATACAATGCAAGTTAATCTGAGAATATACACAAATCTCCTGCCAGACATGCTAACACAGATGACAGTGTTTTCATTTTTTTCACATGGCATTTTCCAGCATATAATGTTTATGGGCTAGCATCTGTTGGTTGGCAAACACTGATTTCATGCTAAATAAGCTCATTCTACAAAAGCTAAAAATCTAATATCCAAATGTACATGGAAGTTGCTTTCTGCCAGAGCAAATTCACAGACTGGGAAGTAACTGAAGTGGATATACAGTAAGAGACTGAATACAGAATCTCTGTGTTCAGTTCAATGACAACAGGGCAGGATAGGTATATATCTGGTCATAGCTGTTATAAATAAAGTGGCAAAAAACATCCAGAAACTATGGAGACGGCACCTAAAGCAAGAGCACAATATGTAGGCACATCAGCAATGCTAGTAAACTCCAACTAATAACAGCAGCCGCACACATGCCCCCTTTCAGCTTTAGGGAACATCACCCTCTAATAGATGTCTCACAGTTAAAAGGAGACTGCGACACAACACCTGACATTTTGCATGACATCACCTATCATGTCTTTATATGATGTCTTCACATTATTATATGATGCAGTATAACTTTATACAGTCATATACAGTGAATTGCAAAACAAATCACACCCCATATCCCAAACACAGTACAACCACCTGCCAGACTACTGCTATTGCAGGTTGTTTTGCCTTATCCCCAGCCATGTGACCTGACACATTACCCACTGCTCAGATGCATGTCTGATCCTGGCTCAGGAGTTCTGCAGTATGCAAATGCCTGCAGTCTGGAACAGTACCTGCATTCCACCTCAATGGATAGAATCGTCCACAAGTAACGAGTATGACTAATGGGAGTCAGCCATTCTGGACAGGGTATAAGTGTGTTCTGCAACATCCCTGAATTTCCAAAGATGGTCTACATAGTAAAGGAAGGAAGGAAGGAATAATGGGTAATCCTGCCCATCCCCCTACTTCATGGGAATCATTAATGTGTAGCTAAATAATCCTTCTCTGCACTTTCCTACTAACAAACTAAATAGGGATGTCACCTAGCAACCTACTTCTTATCTCTTCTGGTTTAGCTGCTATATGTGATTTCACTTCTTATTTGTAGCTTAAAATGTGAGGGTTTTCAGCTTCACCCAATGAGTGATCACACACATACACACCTGATCTTTCACAAAAACAAACAAACTCCAATGTACAACATACTTCTGGACACTCACTACTTGAGTACCCTGCACAATATTCACCAGACATGCCTACTTGCATACATTAACAAGCTTATAATCAGTCATCATGCTATTGTAACCAGCAACTGTCTTCCAAGATAACAAGCATTTACTAAGTAAGAAAGAAATGGACCTACCAAAACAACATCATGCACATGCACAATGAATATACATATTCGACATTCAAATTTATTCGACCAAGTTGTCATACGAGAGTCACAGACATTGACAAAAAGGAACCCAATGAAAGGATCTCGCACTATAATGGACTACAATAAAATATTTCATTTATAACTGGACAGTACCTAATTTTCCTGTAATGACAGCCAGATGCATGATAATACATTAACATCAGGGCAACTATTGGAAGGTTTGGGTATTTATTTGCGTGTGTGTGTTTCTTATTTATTTATTAATTAACCAGTTAATGCTCACTAGAAACCTATTTCACTTTTCAAGGATGACTCACCCAAAGATCAAATCAAACACAAGTAACTTGGAAATTTTTAGCCTTAAACCTGTATTAAGCTGCCATATAAGCTAACAACAGCAATGCAGATGTTTAAAGGATCTCTACTTTAAAGTAGAAAAACAAGTATTTTATGGTTAAGCAGATGGCAGTAGCGGAATTGAGAGCACAGCCATTGCAGGCTTACATTTTTAAAGGCTCTCTACAAACACTGATGAAAGTAGGATCCCCCAAAAGGGGGAGAAGACTCAAGGTGGTTCCCCAATATAACCACTGAAACCATGCAACATGCTTTTCAGCTCACCTTTACTTTGTTTGATTCACCTTGTTCCTTTCTGGTGTACTTTTATTTTATGTCCCTTACAAACTGATGGCTATAAAAAACTTAAAATGAAACAAAATGCTGTTACTCCATACTGCTGTTGTTCTAATCATATCTGTTCTTACTAGGGTAACTTATGGTGGACAAAGATTAAACTCATGAGCTTCAGTTGTCTGAAATTCAACCAGTCGATGATTGGACGCCCTCCATAGGAAATCAGTGTTGGTGAGTTCTGCTTGCAGACATGATCTCTCCAGGGGAATTTTTGCCTTGTATGAGTTGATACAGTCATACAGTGGGTGTTTATGTATATATATATATATATATATATATGTATATATATATATATATATATATATATATATATATATATATATATATATATATATATAAACTTGGAAGTTTCAGGTGGGCTTGCAATAAACACTCAAAAAAGTGTTTCTTTCAGACATTTGTTTGATGACTATATTTCAGGATTCAGTTTCACTCATTCATTGTGGAAGCTTCTTGCTAAGAAGACACCAATTGGGCTAATGTAATGTGATATTGTTAATAGTCCTGAGTCACTGTTTATGAATTTGTTTTCAAACATCTTTCTTGAGTTATCACTTGTGACTGAGAGAAATTTACATTCATATAAAAGTAATCAGACGTTATTAACACAACAAACATTATACTTCACATATATTGCTATATATCATATTACCTAAGCAATATTACATAATTTTTTTTCAACCTCTGCCTTTTTAATCAAGACACATCTTTATTAAACCATCACTTACTACATAGTCAATCATACATTTATATAAATAAAAACAAACCACACCAACACAATCCTAGCTGCAAGGATTTTACTTCACAAACCATACTGACACTCTCCCAATTGTAAATATTATACATCACTTATAATCTACCCAATCTTTCTCACTCAAACATTACATAGCTCATTTAAGTCCTGCTGCCTTTTAGGCCTCATTCCTCCCTTGTATGTGTTGTTCCCACGTGGCGGCCTCGGTGGTGCAGCGGTTAGCGTTGCTGCCTCACAGCAAGAGGTTCTCCAATTCAACTCTTGGCTGGGGTGCCTTCTGTGTGGAGTCTGCATGTCCTCGCTGTGGTCACATGAGTTTCCTCCGGGTGCTCCGGTTTCCTCCCACATCCCAAAGACATGCAGTAGGTGGATTGGACACTCTAAATTGGCCCTAGGTGTGAGTGTGTGCATGTGTGTGTGCCTTCTGTGGAAGGTTGGGCGCCGGGCTGGCAACTTGACACCATAAAAACTCAACTGCCAATCATGAGCGGACAGAGGATCTGCTGTGGCAACTCCTAACTGGGAAAAGCTGAAAGAAGAAGAAGATGTGTTGTTCCCACAATTCTAATTTTTTTCCTATGTTGTTTGCTCATACCCTTTTCTAAAACTCTCAATTCCAGTTGTTTTTTTCTCTGTTACTATATTTGCTGCTTCCGGTATAGTTGGTTTAGATTTTGATTTCCATTTTCTAGGTTGGGTGCCGGGCTGGGAACTCGACACCATAAAAACTCAACTGCCAATCATGAGCGGACAGAGGATCCGCTGTGGCGACCCCTAACTGGGAAAAGCTGAAAGAAGAAGAAGAAGAAGAAGATGTGTTGTTCCCACAATTCTCATTTTTTCCTATGTTGTTTGCTCGTACCCTTTTCTAAAGCTCTCAATTCCAGTTGTTTTTTTCTCTGTTACTATATTTGCTGCTTCCAGTGTAGTTGGTTTAGATTTTGATTTCCATTTTCTAGTAATTGCTATTTTGGCGGCCACCATTATTAGACACCAGAAGGCCTTACCATGTCTAGGTAATTCTAATTCTGTATCATAGGTTAATAAAATCATCTCCCTTGTCAGACCAATCTGCCCACCCAGCATCTCCAACAGTGCATCTTGCAGGGAATCCCTAAAGTCCACCAACTCACCGCAGTCCCAGAAAATATGTTTCCAATTTCCTTTCTTTCCTTTCACACCTCCAACATTTGCTGTTTGCCTGAGGAAAAATTCTCTGGAGTCTAATTGGGGTATAGAAATATCCATGTAAACATTTCCAGGCAAAAATTCTAAATCTTCTAGATTTTGTCACATATTTGGGAGACATACATATATCCTCCCATTTCTGAATTTGGCTAAGAGTGTAGTCTAAGAAATACAATCAAATCAATGAGGACATGGTCTAACTACATCTTGGTCTGCCACTGAAATAAGGCTATAGGCCTTGTGAGACTAGCATGACCAACACAGGTAATTAAGTAAATAAATATTGTAGAGCCACTGTTTTATCATCTTGATTCTGGTGTGAACAATGAACACGGATTACTCAAAACTTCACTTCTGTGGTATAAGCAGGGCTTAGGTAGAGGGCTTTCTCTATATTTGTGTGTGTGTGTGTGTGTGTGTGTGTGTGTGTGTGTGTGTGTGTGTGTGCGTTTGTGTGTGTGTGTAATTTGACCTTGTTCATCATGCTGGGGATTTCCTCACTGAAAGGATAAAGCACTTAAAGGAAAATGTAACTGCTATCTTTCCAGAGTCTCATGTTTGTCCAGTAGCAGAGACACCAATATGGAATGCTGGCGGTCTTGGGGCTTGAGTCCACAATAACAGCTAATATTATCCTTTCACTTCCATGATTCTTCAAGGTGTATATTTCTGTGCCTTTGTCACATATAGTCCTTCTTTTCTTAAACTTATAGTCGCTCTTATGGTCTTTTTCCTTTTGCTAATGAACAGTTTTGTTCTCTTTAAATCATCATGTGATTGTTTTCTTCTTCCCTTGTATTCTTAAGCTTAACGTTACTTTGACTGTCCTTCTCTACATTTCCACAGGTAATTATGGTTTGTATCCCTTCTCCTGCTTTATCATAGTTGCCCAATACAGTACCCATTTACCCCTTTTGTGAACCCTGTTTTCATTTTGTCACTGACTACCATCTCACTACCCCTGTACTTAGAGGTCCTTCTTTCAGTAATCAGCTATTTCTGATTTAAAAGAATGTCATTCTTAGAATGCAGCACAGTGATTTAGGCATATTCTAGAGATACATTTCTGGCATTGAAATGCACACATTTATAGGAAAATAAAAATAATTAAGGTATCATTAAAAGCAGGCTTCAGATGTACATGCAACGGTTTACAGGTTACACACATAGATTTTGTTTTGACATTTGAGTCTATGTTGATTATGATGTGATTACGTTGTAATCACTTGTAATTTTAATGCAATCAAAATGTAAGCAATTACCCAACAAATAACAATGCAGCTGCTGCAAACCAATGTTTAAGGAACTTCATTATGATTATTATTATTATGAATAATATTTAAATGATCCTGGAGTCTAACTATTTGAAGCATATCTGACAACCTGAAGCAATATTACTAGGACATATAGCACAGGCTGCATAAAAAAATGCATCATTTGTGCACCATAAGACAGAAATCCTAGCTTCCCCTCCCCCAAGCCTTCAGGTTAGTTCAGTGAAACCTCTTCATCAAAATGATTTTTTTTTCTTTTTTTTTCTTTTTGTTCATTTCATTTGTTGTACTTAATGTCATTATCTTCAATAGCTTGTGAAGTGCTGATGCACTGAAACATTTCACAAATCATGGTAAAAAAGGGGTAACAATTTAAAAGAAAAAAGTGACCTCCACCTTTTGTTATCTTTGTTGGTCATAGATGTGTGATTTATTTTCCTGTCACGAAGTAGTAAGTATGCAACACAGCCCCTATTTCATCTACCACCCTGCTTTGTACAGCAAATGTGTAAAGAAATGAAAAAAAAAAACTTGGATTAAAATCTATTGAAATAAAAGGCAGCAGAATAGTTTTGCATTTTATGTTTCCTCTTTCTTTCTTCTTATACAGTCTAGAGTCCTAGATTCTACAGATTTGGGACAAAGAGTGATGACAAATACATTAAATGAATTTGCTTTAGATTTTAGCAGTTTTTTGCTAAATAATACCTAAATAAGGATACATATGTATACATGGAATCATTGAAGGACAAGCAATGAGAGTTTTATATTAATATGGAATTTCTGAAACAAAAAGCGTATTGTCTTAGACTTTCAAGTATAGAAAACTGTTTCTGAATCTTATTAGGCTTACTGTGTGACACTATGCTACTCTGTATGTTTTTTCAGCGTAATCCTTTCTGTTCTGATGTATCTTTCCTGTTTTGCATTTGGAGTGGAAATTATCAATAAATAAGTGGAAGGTAAATAGAATTCTGCTCATTCTCTCTCATTCTATTTCTCTAAAAAAATTATGTAAAAACTGCAAGAAAGACTCAGCCAAACTACAGTCTTCAATGTGTAATACCTTAAAACCTCCATGGATATATAAAAATGACCCTTTAAGGACATACCAGTGTTTTAGCTACATGGCTTATAAAAGTCAGGTCAGAAAAAGGCCAAAACATGACATGTTTACAGCTGGTGGGATTTGGCTTTATTGGTTTGAATATACCCAGAAAGATGTAAAAAGTAAAAAATGAAAAGTCACGGGACTTCAGAAGCCATGTAGCTGAAACACTGGTATGTTATTAGGGAGTCAGTTTCGTATATCCTATGAGTCTCAACTATAAGAGGATTAAGTTATTATTCTGTGAAGACTCTAGCTTAGATGCAGTGGCAGCTGGCGACTTCAAATCAAAGGGGGGCTGCAGGAGACTGAATGGGGGGGACCAACATCAAGGGGTGTGGCCAACTATAAAGGGGTGGAGCTATGCTCAAAACCACAAAAACTGGGACTTTAATTAAATACGCTGCCCTGGGTGCCAAACCGTCATTATGAGAGTCCAATTAAGACAAAATGAAGTGTAGAAGAAAAATATTTCAATGCATTGGCTACATGACAGCTTACTTAATATCTATATGGAAACAAAAAGGTTGTGGGGCATGAAAAAATAAATTACTTTTTAAATATATTACTGGGATGCCAGTTAAAATCAAGTATAAAAACCAAGCAGCACTCAACTCAAATAAATTCTCCTTGCACTGCACTTTATATTTGGCTTTATAAAAGTACCAAGTAACATGCTGAAAGTAGCAATCTCTGTGATACCCCCACTTGTTAAAATGTTTCTTATCCAAAAAAGACCTGCTGCCTGACAACTATCTACTTGTTTCATGGTGAAAACATATTCAAAGTAAAAAAATGAACAGCAAACAAGAAGCAAGCTCAAGATAAATTGCTTAAAGGATTCCTGCACAGGTTAGGGACCACATGATAGATTGGCATTCTATTTAGTTTATGGGTAAAGCCTGCAAAGACGACTGCAAGTCTCCAACAAATGTAATGATCTTCTGAAAATACTGTAATCCTATCTTTTATTACAAATACTGTCATATGCATTTCAATACCTAAGGCTTATACGCTATCTAGTTATGTAAATATTCTCTGCATGGCAACAACAAAAAGGCTTTCAGTATTGGTAATTCTTTAACAGTATGCTTATTAAAGCTTACTTGCATCTTATAGTCTCAGACAAGCTTGCCTGATGGTCATTAAAGCATTGCTACTTAAAAACAGAGCAATAGGCATGGCAACAACATGCATTTTCTGAACAAAAAGAAGCATAAATCAACATGTATAAAAATATGACAGAAAACCAAAACATTCTGCAAAATCAAGGACAGATGAAAAACCCCAGTAGTACTTGTGTCTATCTTGGATGGGGGGAGTACGCTGCACACTTACACTGCATAACTGCTCCTTGCCTTGCTTGGACACATCCAGAGTCACTACGTGGGAGTGGGGTGCCACAAGTATGTCACAATTTGAAATGTCTCTGGCTGATGGTGATGGCCCTGACACATTTGTCATACCTCTCAGCCTCAGAGCAAGAAATCTGGACAAAGACATAAACAAAAGTGGGACAAAGGCCCAAAAATAAGGACAATTTTTAAATATTGTTCTTATAAGCTTAGAAAGATAATAGAATAGTAGGTCTTGCATTAGTATACATTTTCTGAAGGGTATGAAATCTGAAACTCAAATGTCTGTCATTATTTTCTAACTTCAATCTTTAATGATTTTCCACTAATTTGCCAGAAAACCACAATTTTATGAAAAATGGACCAAAAATGTGATGCAAAAATATAAAATAGCCGCACAATACAGCTAGAAAGGAGGGGCACTTTTTAATATTAGTACTGTTAACTTGAGCAGCTGACAAAATAAGAGAATCTACATGCATTTCTGAAATTAAAAGTAATCTATAACTCTGATCATTACTATTATTTATTAATTGTAAACTCTCCATGTTTCTTCCAAATTTGCCATTTTGCGGAGGGATTATTAGGGAGATTGCAACATTTTGAGCCAAAATTGGGGACAGCTGAGAGATCTGGATATACCTAATTCTATAAAGCAATTTATTTGAGCATACCTCTCAACCTCTTAATGCAGGAAATCTGGGCAAGGCCAAATATATTAGGGGTACATACAAACAGTAGTAAAAATTGCTCTTGTATAAACTTAGACAGTTGACAAAATAACAGGTCTTGCTTTAGCATGCATTTTTCTGAAGAGTATGAAGTCTGAAACTCAATATCTGTCATTATTTAGTGACTTAATTCCTAAATGATTTGCCAGAAAACCACAAATTTTATGAGAAACAAACCAAAAATAAGAAGCAAAAATCTATTCATTCTGCAAAAATCTGGAGAGTTGATAGGTATAGTTCAGGTGGGGCTGTCTGAGTTAGCGACCCTCCCCCCCTCACAAAATCATGGTCGAATAGGGCCTACCCTGCAGCTGTTCCAATGTCCCATTACTTGTCTATTTTGTCCCATTTACCATAAACACTGTAATGTGCATACTGCTTTACTTCTACGATGATTTGGATTTCATTTAAAAGTTTTATTTTACATTTTACAGCACAAACACTAATAGACATCTGCTAAACAAAGCGATGCAGTCTCACAATGAAAATAGACTTAGCATTAAAACTTCTCTGCCCTTGCAACTCACATTCATTGAAACAGCATTGAAACCCATATTCAAAGAAAATACATCTGGCCAGTGGCAGATAAAGATTAATGTTGGGCTGTTTTCAAATCATAGGCCTCTTGCACAAGAAACATGCATGTGTTCTTTGATGCACCTTCTTGATTGTATTAAATTATATTATTTGTATAATACAGTACAGTTGTTAGAGGGTGTTTTAAAGTTATTGTTTTGAACATTTTTCCAGTAAACAATGAATCAAAATGCATGCACCAATAATGACAAAACTGCCCAATTGAGAACATTTCCATCATAAATGTCTACTCAAACTTCTACAATCCACCAGTATCAGAAAATATGCACAATCTCTGCAGAAGTAAGTCATCTAAATAATTCCACATTAAATAGATCTGTAACTAATGAAGAGGTTGTTGCTAGCAAACAACTTTATATTTCATTGTTTCACCTACAAATAAAGTGCCTGTTGCCCTTCAGGAATAAATTGCCTATATTATATTTAAAAAAAATGCAAGTTAGTAATATTGCAATAGGGAATGGATGGCAAACTGATAACAGGTTCATCGTTACTAGGTATCTCCACCAAAGAGGACAGGACTGCAGCATCCACCCCCTTTAAAAGCACAACACAGTACTGTATCAGCAATGCATCTATATACTGTGCGAGTACAACCCACAGCCTTCTGCATCAAAAGCAAGTACACTACCTGTTGTGCTATTAACAATGCACGCAAACTCAGCATAAGCAGCACTAAACTTCTCTTGCCCTGAAGCTCTCAGCTCCTTGTAAACTCCACTCGACACTCAACTGTATCTCTCAACTTTGAAGCACAAAAATCTGGAAAAAAACAAAATGTATTGGGGGAGGACAAAAGCCCAAAAACAAGGGACACGTTTTAAACATTGCTTGTATAATCTTGGAAAGTTGCTAGAATAAAATTCTGTGTTATCACCATGCATTTCACTGCCAAGACTTGAACTCAGGACCCTGTGCACTACAGTCAGAGCAACACACCACTATGTTAACTCAGCTGTTTCTAGAAAGACAGGTAGACTGAAACTTAAATGGCTATCGTTTAATGAATTCAGTTCTCACCATAGCTCTCAACCTCTTAGCACAAAACACCTAGACAAAGCCAATAATGGGGGAATACAGCCCCCAAAATAGGGACAAATCTCAAATATTGATCTTATAAACAGAAAATTGCTAGAATAAAAGGTTTTCTGTTACTATGTACTTTCTGAAGAATATGAAGTGTGAAATTCAAATGCCTGTCATTATTTAGTGAATTCAAAATGCAGAAAACCACAGATTCTATGAGGAACAGAAACAGTATTTCCATCAGCACTACACACACAAGTCCTACCAGTATTTTCATCAGCACTACACACACAAGTCCTACACAAGTCCTACCAGTATTTCCATCAGCACTACACACACACACACACACACACACACACACACACACACACACACACACACACACACACACACACACTAGTCCTACCAGTATTTCCATCAGCACTACACATGTACACTCTAGTCCTACCAGTATTTCCATCATCACCACACACACACATTAGTCCTACCAGTATTTCCATCAGTACTACACGCACACACTAGTCCTTCTAGTATTTCCATCAGCACTATACACACACACACTAGTCCTACCAGTATTTCCATCAGCACTACACACACACACACACACACACACACACACACACACACACACACACACACACACACACACTAGTCCTACCAGTATTGCCATCAGCACTACACACACACTAGTCCTACCAGTATTTCCATCAGCACTACACACACACACACACACACACACACACACACACACACACACACACACACACACACACACACTAGTCCTACCAGTATTTTCATCAGCACTACACACACACACACACACACACTAGTCCTTCAGGTATTTCCATCAGCACTACTCACATACACTAGTCCTCACAGTATTTCCATCAGCACTACACACACACAAACACACACACACACACACACACACACACACACACACACACACACACACACACACACACACACTAGTCCTACCAGTATTTCCATCAACTCTAAAGTCCTACCTTCCTTCAGTCCAAGCATCGCCCATGAGAGCACTCTTAAGTAGTCTATGTTTCAGAGCACCATCCATCGCCCGTGAGAGCAGATCATCCCGTCCAGCAGCACTAGTGAGAGAAGCAAGCTCCTACCTAGCCTGTAGATGTTGCAGTCTGATCCCCTTCCAGTCTATGCAGTTGTAACTGCATAGACTTCTGGGATATTTGCTGTTACAGACTGTTTTCCTAATCCGGACTGTCTCACCAGCAGTCTGGATTCTGCGCGCATGCTCCAGATTGGTTCAGCAGCAGTCCGGCCTTGAGAAACTTCACGAGTGTGCATGCGCAAGTTCCGGGACACCGCATTTGTTGTTTTATTTTTTTTTTTCATTTTTCTTTGTTGTTTTACTTTTCTTTCTTTTGTACAGCTGGGGTGGGGGGCTGCAGTCCTGTAGCCCAATAGCACGAGCAGCTTAGATGAGTCTTTCTTGCATTTTTTACTGAATGGCTTGTCTCTGTGACTTTTTTGCCCTTTGGTCTGGATGTTACTTGTCATATTTAGTAGACACCCTAATGTTTATGGACATCAGGCTTGATTTTTAAGCTCTGTTTTCTAAAGTAAGTATAGCCAAACAATCCATTTATGCTGTACTGATGGGATCAGGAAAAAAACAAAGCATGACATATCTATAACTAGATGGGGTTGACTTCTTTGGCCTGAATGTACCCATAAAGACTTAAAAAGTAAAATGTCATGGCTTTGAGAAGTCACATAGCTGAAACACTGGTTAACCTTTAGGTGGTAATTTTCATATATCCCATGAACCTCCACTACATGAAGTTTAAGGTATTACATAGGGAATACTATAGCTTGCTGGGTTTTTCTTGCAGTTTTTACTGAATAGTTTGGATCCAATAATTTATGTTGGGTATCCTAAATTGCAGTATGTAAATTATGTGCACAAGTATAAAAGGTTTAAGATGAGTAAGAAATGGTCTGTGGTTAGTTGGAAACATATTTTCTGATGAACATTTGTTTTTTAGAAACGTCTTTCTCTAATGACAGAGTTTTGTATTTGCAGTTCTTTTGAAAGCATTCATCAACATAAGGTCAGTTCCTCAAAACAGTAGGCTACAGCCCTGGCTGTTAACCAGATAAATCAAGAATGAGCTGTGATCCAGTCACTAGAGAAACTGATGGGGATGGATAGGCGTGAGTGTCAGATAGTGGCTCACCTACCCTGGTGTGAGTGAGATGGCCAGGCCTACTGTTGTAGGGACATCCAATATGCACAGTGTAATGTGGGTATGACAGCAGGTGTTGCACCACAGTGGGGGTGTATATATCACGCAGTACATGGTGGATATAGCTGGAACAGGGTAAGGCTTTTCTCGGGTTTTTAGTATATAATAATTCAAAAGTGTCTCTCTCTCTCTCTCTCTCTCTATATATATATATATATATATATATATATATATATATATATATATATATCTGTTCCAATAAATCTGTCAAATTTTACTGTATAACCCAACAAATTCTATGGATGTCATTCAGTATGATTTTCCTGTTCTTAGATTTATTCAAATGCAGACATTTCATAGAAGAAATATAATCGTGGGTATGCATTACCACCAAAATCCCACCTTATCGGCTTTCATGAAATGCAATTGACAGTTACTCGTTAGCTGTTCTAAAGCCTTAATCTCTTCAATAGTTAAATTATAATATTTAAAATTATATTTACCATTTAAACCTAAATGGATTTGAGTTTCACAACTATCTAAACATGCTTAAAGCATTGAAATAAAGGGAGATTAAAAGTAGATGGCTTAGTTAAAACCTTATCATTTAAGTGGATATTGTGCAATAAATATGTGGTAGCCTTTACTCCAGACAATTGTCACTGATGAAGTGACCCCCCCAATCCCATATGTAATATAGGAACAGAAAAATACAATAGATGTCATGTAATGTACTTCTGTGATAACCAATATATAAACTATTCCTATGAATCACATGTGTGTAGCACATCCTATAAACACAGTGATCGACACTTTATATACTATCTATAGATCATAGTTCAAATACCACATTTCTCTGTTAAGGATGAAACCTAAGAAATAGTGCTCACAAGGATAAAGCAAGTTTAGCTTTGCTTCTCATGTTTGTGATTCAGTTACTGCCACATAAACCTGGACTAATGGCCCACACACAAAGCAGACAGAACAGCTGCAGACAGGATACAGATATTCTTGATTTCAGAAAGTGTACATTGTTGCATCTTTGGCTTTCCATCACGCAAACCCACTAAGTGACATTGCATGGCAGTTAGTAACCTTTCCCAACACCTGCAGGTGGAGAACATATGCAGACAACCATCGGACAGTAAACAATTTCAAAACAGATACATTCTAGCAAGTATTTTGGACACCATGCAAACACGGTAAGCAGCACTGTTTGCTGGTTAACACACAGAAGTAAATAATGAATATGGAAATATCCAAATGTGTTTTAGCTATTCCTGTGGCAGCAGGTGTATGTATAGGGCTGCAATACAGATGGTCCCGGTTCTAATAAAGCAAATTCCAAATATTTTTACTGTTGTTCCATTTTACTTTTTATCAATATTCACATGAAAAAATATTACATACTTCCAATTTTATTAAGAGTTATGCACTCAATTTTAATAAACACAAAAAATTTAAATGTAATTATAAATAAAAATAAGTATGTATAGCAGTGGGAGCTCATATGAATTATTTGCGTGACTAAGGGTATACAATTATGTTGTTGTAATTATAATTGTGTTCTCTGGCCTTGGATGGTCTTCAGATTTCAGTAATACTCATACACCCATGAATGTATAAACCAGGACCTTGTCAGGTCACACATATACATGGTTAAACCCTCCGTTTGTTATGTGTATTTATATATTATTCATGAGTATGTATGATTAGCACTTCTGTGGCAAGAAAAATTGCCACTGTGGAAGAAATTGTTTCTTCCCTTATGCATAGGTTTGAATCCCACATTGAAAAATTAATTTTATCAGAAGCTACACAATAAATGTGTGAGATCATAAGATGTATGCCCCCAGTATATGTCTGAAAAGTTAAATCACCTAACAGTTACACCAGCAAATAACCCCCAAACTAATGTCAAGTGTTAGATTAACCTTCTAATTTCAAAAACTTCTTTCCTGTCTGTTTGGCACTGTTGCTGTTCACTTAACATTGCACTAATGTGGTTGGCATCATTGTTTGGATCTGTGAACTAATAAACGTGATAACATATATTGGCTGGAAATAATTTTAATCTATTGCTGTTTTCCCTGGTTGGAAATGCCTGGTGGTAAAAGTGAAGGTGCTCAGTTTAGGGCACAGAGATAGGGTACTGAGAAGTCCAGAATATTCACTGAACTTCTTATAAAGTGCCACAGCCGAAGGTTGTTACAGGGGGACTACGCTGACTCCCGTGGAATAGTCTGGCCAAGTCTGTCAACAGTGTGACTGGCATTCCACGTGCTGTTGAACAGTGTGGGAATCATTTTAATGACCTGAAAAGGTGCAAGCAAAATAAACTCAGACAGTGGCTAGATGAGTACAGGACTGCTGACATTCCACAGTTGTGTAAGTATACTGATAAATACAATTTATAGTAGATAGAAAGCTGCATATAGGCAAGACTGGTATGATTAATGTTCTTCTCTTGTTCTTTTCCCTTTACTCCACAGCCAACCAAGATGTTATGGTGAATAGAGATGCCTAAGCCTACATCTAGAGAGACTGACAGAAGCAAACGGTATGTATGCAACACAAAATAAGTATTATTTTAGCTGAAGTATTGCTTTTCTATGCAGTTGTAGCAAAATAAGCATGCATATCCTAACTGTAAAAGCAAGCATGCATGCTTCAGTCTGTAGCACAAGCCAACTGTAGGAGTCAAGTCTAATACCGTAGTCAGACACTGTGGGTTCTAATACCACAAGTAACAAATATATGATAAAATCCTTTAAAATATTGCATAATTTAATTTCAACAAAAGTAGCATAAATGTTGTGCTGTTAACTTCATCTGTATAATTGCACCAAGCATATGTGGAATATATGCAGATTGCAAGGATTACTTTGACCAATCCTTACTTATAGTTTGCAGTTAATAAGAAGCATATTTAAATGTAAAAGTAGAGAAAATATACTTTATTATTGTGATAACGCATTGTATGTCACATATGATGGTACTAATTATATCTCTTGTTTCTCTTAGCCCAAACCTTAGCTCTCTTTTTTATTTGTCTGTGTGTCACCAAAACATTTCTATATCATCCGTCTCTGACAAATCACTAAATGCTTCACAGCACAGGGAGGTAGGCCAACCACCGTGGCTCAGCCTGCCCCAGTCCACTGGCTCCTGCACCGATGCCCAGCACATCTGGGACCCAACCTGTGAGTACTGCCTCCACTGCCCCTGCACTACATAGACCCACCACATCAAGTAGCACCACCCCAGCAGCTAGTGCTGTGGTAACCTCTGCGAGTAGTGGCAGTGGTGGGCATTTTGTCACCCACAAGGAGATGCCAGGGTTGGTGCATAGGGTTGTGCACAGCACCATTGGCACACACCTAGGTTGGATGGAAGGCTGCATTCACTTATGGTCCATAGGAGAAAATGTCAAACACTCCAAAAGCCAGCAGAGTAAAGGGACAGTGATGGCAGTCCTGTGGGCAAGGACTAGTTTCTCATTGTCCCAATGTTTGACAGGCATGGGCCTCTGTTGTCCTCTCCTTAAGCCTAATCATGGTGTCCCCCAGCGTGTCATTTCCCTCACCAGCCCTGTGTCTTTGCTTATTTGTCCTGTTTGTTTGCATCTGCTTCATCACCTACCCTACTTACTTGACCCAAACATATCTATGTCCTTTACCCAACATTCCTCTGTTACTGAAGTAAAAAAAAAGGACAACTGTCCCACAAAAAGAAATATTGCCTCAAACATAGCTCTCAACTTCACACACATGTCGTCTTGACACACTTGGTGTGGTCCAGTTGGCTGTACAACATGATTTCATTGTTGTCACCCCTCTTTGTTGAGGTGACAGTCCAAATTCAGCTAATACTTTGTACATATTTTCATTTTACACTGTTGAAGAAGTGGATAACTATAATTCTTTCCTACATCCCTCCTGCTCATGCCTATATTGCTTTCCCTTTGCTCTTCCCCTACTTTCGTGCCATTTCACCACTTTCCTATCCACCCCATTTTAACACCTTTAATATCGTCAACAATAGAATCACACACCACAGACATAAGTAAAAAAAATGAAGCCCTTCACTTTTTGCCCTCTGTGTTTACGTAGAGTTTGGCATCACACATCAATTCTGAGTGAAGGTGAATGGCCCATCAGTGGTGTGGTTACCTCTGGGCAATGTTACTTAATGCTGTGTTAAGTTAACACACAGTGAATGTAAAATAAAGAGTTATGCTATTGTATTATAAATACATATTTGAAACTATTAGATACACCTAGATTTGAACCCTGTATAATCTGGACTCAAAAAGAAATCTATAATTGCATTTCCACCTGTACCACATAGTCAATTAAGGAGAAGGTATATTTCTTACACTTAGTACTATCCACAGTTTTATCCGTGAAACATAGGCTAATGCTTGCTTGACGCTTAACTCCACTCAAACAGGGAAAGCAGTATAAATGTGTATCTCTCATGCACAAACACTTTACTATCAATTGTGAAAATCAGCTGCTCAGTGCTGCACTATAGAAAGTGTTTCTTAGTGTATATTACTTATGTTTACTGTCCATTTAGTCTTCATCTCATGAAAGTACATGTAAAATCATAAACAGAGTGAAGGTGCTTTTTAAGGAAAGAACACATATTTACTCTGTAGCCATCTGTTACCTGCACCCATGTGCTTGAAACTTGGTCTCTCAGTACTTGTTCACAAATATATCAACCACACTACAAAAATAAATAAAAGAAATGTTTTCTTATATACCATGAACATATTTACACTGACAATACACATTCAGATTTTCCAGTACTTGCAGTAACGTGGACAGCTGTTTGCATATAGTTTGCAAAACAGTCACTTTAAGGTATACCTGCACATTGGAAACACAACAGCAAATGCTATACTTTATAAACTCATCAATATGGTAACATGCAGATCTTTAATATCTTGACAGTTGTGCATGGCTGGCTATCAATTTCAGGCAGGCCTAAAAGCATATTCTCTCAAACATCTAGTGATGATGTCATCCACTATAAATTGTCCTGCAGCCTTGTAAAAGTCAGACTTGTGCTGTGGTGCTTGTGTTAAGTACTGAGTTCTCTAGTCTGTGTACTTAGGTAGGGGTCTAATCTCACTGCAGTCAACTGGTGTGTGTGTGTGTGTGTGTGTGTGTGTGTGTGTGTGTGTGTGTGTGTGTGTGTGTGTGTGTGTGTCTAGACAGAAGAGCATAACTGTGTATCCTACAGTCATCACTACAATCCCATGGAGTACAAATACTTTGACAATTGTACATGCCTACACATCCATTTCATTCAGGTCTCCCAACATCTTCTCTCAAACATCTAATGATGATGTCATCCACTATAAGTTGTCCTGCAGCCTTGTAAAAGTCAGAGTTGTGCTGTGGGATTTACATTAAGTACTGAGTTCTTTAGTCTGTGTACCTAGTAAGGCAGGGGTTATAATTTCACTGCAGCCAACTGGTGTCTGTGTGTTTGCCTGTCTGTCTAGTCAGAAAAGCATAACCGTGTATCCTGCAATCATCATTATAATCTCATGGAGTACTAATATTTGACAACTGTACATGCCTACACATTCATTTCATTCAGGCCTCCCTACACCTTCGCTCAAACATTCATTGATGATGTCAGCCACTATAAATTGTCCTGCAGCCTTATAAAAGTCAGACTTGTGCCTTGGCACTTGTGTTAAGTGTGTACGTAGGTAGGAGTTCTGTTCTCACTGCAGTCAAGTGGTGTGCGTGTGTGTTTGTTCACCTGGTTGACATTAGAGAGAGCATTTTACACCAGTATGTGTTACACTACTATTACCATTGTCTCCTCACCAGACACTGCTGATGTTATCACTTATAAAGTGTTGTCCAACACTTTCTAAGTCAGACTTGTGCTGTGGCACTTGCATTAAATACTGTGGTATCTAGTCAGTGTACTTACATAGTTAGGGGTTCTATTCTCACTGTAGCCAACTGATGTGTGTGTGTTCACACCAGCATGTCGGACACTGCCATTATTATTTCCTCTCATCAGACTCCAGTGATGTCATCAGCTATATCAGTCTCTCAGGCATGTACTGCTAATGTCACAGGTTAGGTTAAGATCCCTAGAGTGAGTGACTCTTGTGCCATTAGATTTGCAGATGTGCAGCATTTCCATCAGGGCATAGTCAGAGTCTGCCCTGTAGGCCAGACACAAGTCACCTCTCAGCAGCCTGTATGATACAAAGTATAGTGCCATGGCTTTCAGTCTATCCACAGACATCATGGCATGGTTTGGAGGTCCTGTATTTTTTGGTGAGAAACCCCTGTGGTCTCTCCAGCTGCTGCAGGTGTCTGGTAAGGTACATGCAAATGGGAGCATTGCACTAGCACAGCATTAGTTGTCTGATGAGGGTTGAGCACAGTGGTGTTATAACTTCCTCAGACCTGGATGCAATGTCCTTACTTATGAGGTGCATGACATAGAAGGCTTTCCTTACCACTGTGGAAACTTGGTAGTCAAAGATCAGATTGATATCTACCTGTGTTCCCAGGTCTGGCACTTTTGGGTTTGAGACTGGGGGGTTCACTACTGTAATTAGTTAGGAATTCCACTTTTCCAAAGGAAATAATAATGACACTTTTTTTAGTTTAGTTTTAGACCGTGGCTTTGGCAACAGTCATTTGTCTGTGTTAACCCCTCCTGTAATATGTTGACATCATTGGGGGGACTCAAAGATTGCATCAAATTTGCAATCATCAGCAATCCTGGTCAGTCAAAGGCCATCCACTTTAGCTTAGACTTCCAAGAAATAGATTCCAACAGTAAAGGGCCAGCACAGATCCTTGTGGTATGCCACTGGTGATGGTTCTACTGGTAAAGGTGGAGTCACTAGCTTTGACAGTATATGTTCTGTCGGTGAGACAATTTGCTATCCATCTAATGATGTAAGGGTTACTTCCAGCTGGGAGATTTTCTCAATGATACCTGAATGGGGGAATGTGGCAAAAGCCTAGGCAGGTCAAGATAGGTGGTATGCACAGTGTTACCTTCATCCACGGCTTTCACAACTTTCTCAAAGAAGTCCACTAGGTTTAATAAGCATGATCTACCCTTAACAAAGCCAAATTGTGTTGAGTCTGGCGTTTTAAGGTCACCTATGTCTTTGCTGATAATGTCCATAATGATTCTTTCCATGGCCTTACAGATGAGACTGGTTAGACTTATGGATCTATAATTCCCAGGGTTGTCTGATGGCAAAGGGATTACTGTTGCTGTTTCCCACTCTGCTGGACCAAAGCCAGTTCTCAGGCTATGGTTAAAGAAGACGTAAGCGTGTCCACTAGGTCCTGTTTTAGATTGCTTAGTAAGCAACCTGGGATGTTATCTGGTACCACTGAGGCTGTGTTTTTAGCCTTGGAGAATGCAGATATGACATGATCTCTAGAGATACTAGGCAGAGAACTGGTGCCAGGTGTGCTTTGAGTATGGCCGGTGGGGCCAGGGGGGGGGGTGAGGTTTGCACCAAATCTGTCAGCTAGTAGGTTGGCAATTTCCTCCAGTGCAGCTTCATATTTAGACTCCTATCATTAAGAAGCAGAACCTTGAGTTTTCCTCCAGTGGATTTTGTTATGTTGGAAATTTTATTTCTTTGACATTGCCTAAAAAGGGCACTATGGGGAGGCAAGCACTTTTGCCAGTATCCAGCAGTCTAGAGGACACAGGTACAAAGCAGTGTGGCCTGTTGATCATGTCATTCCAGGGTGAGAGATACTGGATCCCCCTGGAGTGACAGCAGAAGCTAAGCCAATTGTTGAAGTATATCATTTTTTTATATTGTGGCATAATTCAGGGTAAAGGTAGAATGCTGCTTTGGGCTAGGGTCATACCTGCTTGGGACACATAATTTGGGAGTTCAGTCATGTATCTCTTCATATAGTCCAGAGAGGTATGTCTCAAGTAATTCACCCCAATGTGAACTATGACAGAGTCATAATGGTACTTGTTATTGAGTGACATGAGTGACATAGTATGATACACTTGTATGTATATTGCTAGTGTATTAGGACATGTATTGTTTTTGTAGAGCAGATCAACCATCAACACAGTTCACATTCCACCATTACAGTGACAATTGCAGTGTAACATAGGTGTGCAAGTGTTTACATACTGTCATTAAATGCTCTGTGACACATATCAATATATATATTCTTCTTGATTACATGGTCACATAAGTCTTGTCTCATGCACATGCTGCTATGCTGTGATATACACAACAATGTATCTCATGTTTTGATACAATTGCAACCTTGTAGAATTCATTATATGTGCAGTTGTGTTGTTATACCCAAGGATTATTGAAGGGGTCAGCAACACCATTTTGTTTGTTACTTTTAGGAATTGTGTCAGGAAATGTTCTGCATGAGCCACAAACAACTGATCTGTAAAGTGTCCTGATATGCCATCAAGCTGCTCAAACACAGCTTGCCCATGAAACACATATAGGCATAAGTTGTGCAACTGATGTAAGTACGTGTGATTGTTACAGTTGTATGACTGTGTGGATAGGGGTCCCTATCAGCTGACTGAGTTTTCAGAAACCTGAACTCCATATGGTTGAGACCACATGATCGAGTTTTTGAAAACTCAAAGCTTTTGAACAGAGATGGTGGTACAGAGAAGATCAGGACCTTTACTCTTTTCCTCACTGTTGTGTGACCTTGGAGCTGGTATATAATTTGTAGGGGGCATGGAGGGTGCATGGGGGGGGGTTACCCCTCTGCAAAAACATAAAAAGGAAGATCCTTTTGTGTCTTTTTTATGTTTGAGTTTTCAGAAACTCGAGCATATGGTCTCTTTGATATTTTGTTTGAGTTTCCAGAAAGTTGATCATCTCACACAGACCCATGCATAGTACCAGTGTGTAGAATGTGATGAATGACCATGGCTGTATCTGTATGTATTTTCACAAATCATTTATTCCAATACATTTGAAATGTTAAGTGGAATACACAACTAAGCACATATGTGCATGTGGATGCCACCAAACATACCTAATCAGAGGAAACAGACAATTAACTAGCTGACAGTTTGTCTTACATGCCATCCCCCTGTCACCACTGGCTATCATCCAAAGTTTACATGCAAACATTGCTCAGTTTCTATGCTAAGGAGGGCAGCACATCTCTGTGTTTTGTACAGCTAATAGCACAGAATCATTGGGCTATGACAACATCACAGATTGCCTATATCATTATAGGGTGACTCAAAACATGGACCTACCAGACACGGTTGGATCCATGTTTCAACACAGTCTCAAGATGGAATATGTTCCTGTAGAAGGGTGTACATCAACTTGAATCAATCTGATGGTGGGGGGGGGGGCTGATGCATGCATGTATAGACCCATCCTGACTCCAAATCTGTGAGATAGAACAATATGTCATCATGGACCTTTTCTAAATGGACACTGGTAATATCCCATATGATGATGTGAGGTAGTGCCAGCTATGCCAGAGAGAGAAGGACAGTGCATGTGTAACATACGCCAGCATAGCTAGCTGGAGTTTTGCAAAGAATTATATTTCATTTGAATATCAAACTGATTTTTACAGATGCTTGTGTTAAAAATGCATTTGTAAAGTTGCTTGTATTAAAAATGTATCAACAGTGGGTTCTGTTCTACAGAAAAGAAATATACATGTATGTCAGACGGTATTGTTGTTAACTGTTGAAGTGTATATATTTTAACAGAGGATACTGAAAGGGAAGGAGTTAAGCTCAGCCCAGCTAACCTTACGAAAATAGCTTGAAATAAAATGACTTGGTTTAGGCCATAAAGATTTTATCATACAAGTCTTAATGCAGCCAGAGACACACAGCACCACGAATGGAGTGTCCTCCCTGTGTGCTCTTAAGGAATATTGTGCTTGGTGCAGAGACCTGTATCTGAAAATTCTGCATGTATCTATTTTTGTTCTAAGTGAATGTTCCCCACTGGTGTTAGTGGTGAAGATTGAGGCTCCTTGATTACTGGCCCAGAGGAGGGACATCACATCCCTATTGTGTGCAAAAGACATGTGTGATATGTTCAGACTACATCCATGTCTATTACATCTGTTAGATATCCTGAAGAAGGTCAACAAGGGCATGCATGATGGCAACACTATTATCCTACAAAACTTGACCTGGCCAAGGCATATAACACAAATCCACACTGAGGTATTGCTGTGACACTGGCACAGAGTGGCCATAAACACCTATATCACCAAGTGGGTAGAGCAATGGATCAAATACATGACAGATAAATATGTTCAAGTGTGTGATGTGACCTATATCTAGAGTCCAGTGATCAGGTCCATACCTCAGGACTCTGTGCTAGGTCCTTTCCTGTTCTTTATTTAAGTCTCAGACATCTAGAATGCCTTACACATCCCTTGTCCAAACAGCTTTTTGGAGGGCTACAGATTGTGGACAATCACTGAATCCAAGTGTGGTATTTGTATAATACAGACAGTATCAACGCACACAAAGGATTGCTGCCACTGCCATGGAGATACAGTAGATGAACAAAAATCATGGTGGGATTAGTTACATTATAAAAGCATCTACACAAGCTAATTATAATATAGACAACACACCTCTATGAGCAGATCAAGTGGTGTGTGACCTGTGTACTCAGGTAGAGGGTATGTAGAACATCCAGCAACATGTGCCCGCAGACGTCACCACTCCCTTGTATGTAACACAACTCCTGAGTTTGTGTACGACATCCATATCAAAGGCCATTATACATACATAATTCGCAGTCTTCATCACGCCAGTAAATGAGTACAATGCATCCTTTGTCATGTACCTCCCTACATATCTTCCAGGGATGTGTTACTCAAGTGTACCACATTTGTCACAGTGAGCTCCCACACATATTATTGGCCATTCTTAAGTATTCTTTTTGTTGCATAAACATTACTGTCTGATAGTGTGGAAACCCCATCAAGGTGTTATAGCAGATGCATGGGTGGTACATGTTCCAGTGATAAACACAGTACATACATAGCTGATTGACAACATTGATGGCATGGATTACATTTGTGACAGTGTGGGTTGTGCTATATATATGCCATGCACACCTGGCAACTAGTATGGATTAATCATAATCTCACATAAGGGTATATAACTATCCCTTCTAACACCTCCTGCAGATGTTAAAGTTTCAAGATGGTGTGCTTGATTCCCCTCATACATTACTGACAAATCATAATAGCTGTACAAGTGTTTTCATGCAGAACCGCCTGTGATCACTAACACTATGTTATGTCGGAAACATGGGATTACTGGTGGTATTATTCTGATATTGTCCATGACTGTGTGTGCTTCTGTCTACTGTTGTCCATGAGCTCGTTACTACATGTCCCTCTTCATTGTGACGTCTGGTGCCATTATAGTCATATTCAGGCAACTCATTTTGCACAGCTTCACAATACACACCTAACCCCTATTGTATATAACATCCCTGATAGATGTCCTCTCCATTGCTCATGTTGGGATGCTTATATCACAAAGAATATTCATCATTGTTATGTTACCTTGTGTGAAAGTCACATAATATACATTAACTGTGCAGTCTGTAATGTACCATGTCAATATGTGAGAAGTGTTCATGCTACAACTGTCTTCACTGACATGCCCTCCTCTGCTATACATTACCATGTTTTACCTGTCCTCTTACCCTGTGTTCATTCCTACAATTCATCTATGTGTCCCTTTTAAATATGCACACTCCCCTGACTGTTGATTTATAATGCAGTCTATGTACCCTTACTGATCATTTACACAACTTTTGTTCAGTATGTCTGAAACAGGTTTCCACAATACTCTGCACTGCATACACTTTCATGTAATGTTTTTGAACTATATACATTGTTTTATTAATAGCCCTCATAATCATTGTGGTACCCTATGCAATCCTGTTGACCTAGTTTGACCGTAAGTAGACAGGTTTACTAGTCTGCTGCTGTCCATGTTGCTTTACATGGTTTCCTGGCTGGCAGCACTGTTTCTGGCCATGAAACTGTGCTTGTTTATGTTTAAATGCAGTGTGTGACATACATATGCAATCAGCACCGCTGCTCACCACATAAACACATAAACTTCATGTAGGCTTCACAATAAGCCTACACATAGTTTATTGAATCCCCTGGAATGACTTTAGTCAATTATGTAAATAGCAATAAACAAGAACTATTTTTATAATTAGCATGCATATAGATAAATACTTTCCTCAGGATTCAGCAAGCTCTGCATGGTGTGCAGGAATATTGCAAGAGCTGCTGCAGGCAATATGGCTTACATGCGATCCAGGAATGAGCTCCCAGGATGTGCATGAGTGCTCCTGCACTATTCCTGCATGGACACAGCCCCTGTATGCTAATTATCTCATTTGCTGGTAAAAAAACATGCAAATGAGGTGAATTAGCGATCCAGGAAGCAGGCAGGCATCTGTGCAGGAATGCTGTAGACTGCAGAAATGTATTCAGCCAGTAGCTAAATATATTTCTGCAAACTACAAAATGGAGGCATGACAGCTCGTAAAAAAGCATGTATTATAAGGGTTAGGTATGCCAATGGCAAAATATATGGCCATAGGCATTAAAACTAGTTTCAAAATTATAAAAAATAACTTTTTTTATGTCCGATTTTGGCCGTTTAAGTGTAGAGCAGCGGTGTGCAAACGGGATCGGCCCGAAAATAAGAAAAAAAGCTGGAAATAAGCTTTTAAACCAAAATCATCATTTTGCCATAATAGTCAATGGCATGCATAATACAAGAAGACCATGGAATAGTGGTTGCTAAGGGGGAAGGCTGAGTGTCGGTTTTGTAACCATGCATTAGTAGTCAGTTCTATGCAAATTTTATTTTTATTTATTTTTATTTTACATTTGTTTACCGGGAAAGTCCAACTGGAACAAGGTCCATTTACAGCGGAGGCCCGGGGAGAAAAAACCCATAACATAACAGTACAAATACAACAAATGACAAAAAAAATTCTGTACAGAGGCATATATACAATCAGAGCTCCATGTCTTTATATGACAACACATAATCCATGAATGAGGGGAATTATACTGAATCACAGATTTCCCCTCATTGCTAGCTTGCACCCAACCATGTAGGTGCAATAACACCATGGTCTAAGCCTAAGAGCTAGATGACCTCATGAGGGGGAGTGTCATGACTGCTGTAAGCTTATTGGAGCACAGTGTCACGTGTTTGCCCTAAGCTAAGCACAGCTAAGGACGGCGGTGTGTCTGAGGCTGCCTAGCAGTATTTACATTGCCTAAATGGGTGTGCATGCCACGCACCAGGTTTTTAACAAAAAAAAAAAAAAAAACAGGAAATATCAGCTTCATTCACATCTGAGCACTGGGTTTGCGTGGCACACCTCAGAGCTTAAACAGGAAGGAAATGGGAAGGGAAAACAGCAGTAGGAAGGTAATCAAGGAGAACTAGCATAGCTGGCAGGTGAAATGTATCAAAATCAGTCAATTACACAGGCAGCATCCCAGCCCAGCACACTACTATAAACTATGCAAACACTTTTCCCTCTGGTTTTTCCCACAAACTCTACACCACCGGTGTACACAAACGAGGACATTTTACCTAGCAAAACCAATAAAATGATAGGGGCTGCTTTCGCTCTCATAAATCAATATGTGGAAGAGGCTGAGGGTGATGAGGATGAGAATGCTGATGACCAACCCACAGTGAGGAGAAGGAGAAGAGTGTACAGACCCAGGGTAACCTACCAGGCGCTACATGAGCAGGAGATAGTGGAGTGCTATAGGGTGGACAATGACCTCCTAAAGCAAATTTTTGAGCTGTGCCGGCCACACCTCACACACAGAACCAACAGAGGGGATCCCATCCCAGTAGATACAAAGGTATGTGCAGGCTTAAGAATACTAGCCACAGGTACCTTCCAAAGGCCAACTGGGGATATCATGGGGATTTCACAGGCATCAGCATCCAGGATACTCCACCAGTTTCTGGAAGCCATGTCAGCACATGCCGGTGAGCACATATATTTCCACAACACCCGTGAGGTGTTGACCAGCAATATGCGTCTCTTACACCAAATAGCAGAATACCCTGAGGTAGTGTGTGGTATAGATTGCACGCACATAAACATCAAAGCACCACCTGGTGAGCAGGGTAGGGTCTACATAAACTGCAAAGGCTTCCCCTCCATCTACTGCTAGGTCATGTGCGATGCTCATGGCATTATAATGAATGTGTGTGCTGGCAGCCCTGGAAGCTATCATGACTCCCACATCTGGCATATGACACAGCTGTACCAGAGATTTGCCAGTGGGGACATCCCATCTGGCCACCTAGTGGGGGATGCTGGTTACGCACTGCAGCTGTGGCTGATGACACCCATCAGAAATGCACAAACACCTGAACAAGAACCCCATAATGAGGCACACGCACAAACCAGAATCATAATAGAGTGTGTGTTTGGGATGCTCAAGTCAAGGTTCCGGTGCCTGGACATATCCAGTGGAGCCTTGCAGTACTCTCCAACTACATGTACCCAAATTTTCATTGTATGTGCCATGCTACACAATATGATCCTGCGGAAACAGCTGCAGCAGGAACCGCACGGGGTAGCTCCACACAGCCCCCCCCCACCATTGCCAAGGCCAGCACAAGCACTGACTGTCTCGGAGGAGTAACGTGTCTATATCATGCTATCGAAAGTTTACTTAATCGAATCAATAAAGGTCGAACTTTATTGATTGATTAAGTAATGCATTGAATAATGTAAAAAAAAAAACAAATAAAAAAAAAAAACTAAATGGCGTAGGCAGGGGGGCAAGCCCTGCTGCACCCCCCACACCTTCCCTACTTAAATATACCAACTCCGAGACCACAATAAATTGAGGTAACAGAAATCTCCCCCTTACGGAGATTTCCATTTACTTGCATGATGTTCTTCACTTTCAATATTGTCGTGCCGACAATATCAGACTCAATATTGTCAGCTTACGACAACGTGAAGTAGACCCGGAAGAAGAACCTGAGCCTACCCCTGTAGGCAGAAGGAGGTGTGCCCAGTATGACCAGGCTTTGGCAAAGAGGCAATGCATAGCACATACACTGACACGGTAGGAACCCAGGGAATGACACCTCTCTCTGACTTGCACATACAGTAAAAGGGATGCCAAACATGACACGACCTGTGCTTAACCATGTATAGGGAGTGTACTATGTACATCCGACATAGTCAGCCCTCTAGCACCATCCTCAATATTGGCACAGCCACAAGGTAAGTCACTCCCCCTATCAATTGTTGAATGGAGTATAATGTTCTGCTACTTATTTCTATGGTACGGATGTGAGCATGCAAGGGAATTGGGTGGCTGAATCAGATGACAGCAGATAGTAGACACCTATATGAGCAGCATGAAATCTATAACAAATACTGGTGTCAACATAATAGGCAGTACTAGACAAGGTGACAAATCCCACTGCAGGACATGTGGTGGCCCAAATGTGTGTCCATAAAACATACACATGCATGTCAGTGAGGCTCACATACATACACAAAAAATGAAGCCAGCAACTGATGAATGCTAGGTAAAAACCATAGCCGAAACCGGTCTGTTTATTGGAATTCTTTACCAATTAAATTGGTTTTCACAGCTCCAAGTTGCCGGCTTCATTTTTTGTGAATTTATAATTATTTTAGCCGTGCAATAGCTTCCGTGCAGGGGAAGGTTTTTGGATGTGCTCACATAAATAACAACAGTCTCAGTCAGCAGGACAGGTGTAGATGACCACAAAGAAAGGCTGTGCTAAGACTTCCAATTGATGGCAACAGAGAAAAGCCCCACTCCAGACATACACAGACAAACTACAACAGGTCAGGCAGTTGGATGTTAGTTCTGAAGGGTAAGATGTCTGAAACTGAAATGTAGGTCAATAAAACCTAAGATCTGTACTACACTGATATGCCTCTAGTCTGCATGATAGGTCAGAATACAGAATGAAATGGAAGCCAGCAGAGTATCTGAAATACCAGTAGAGTCATAGCAAATGTTTACAGTTGTCGGGTGTGCTCCTCCAAAATCCTGCGTAGAAATGTAGTAACATGTACGTATGGGTATAATAACAGTGGAGCACAGATTACCTGAGCTGGCCAAATTAGCAGGATATATTGTTGCACATGTACAATATGCAGGGCTCTGTGTCTTAGGTTGTTGTGTGTTGTATATTATGTGGAAGTGGTCAGCATGTATGCATGGAGGGTTGTGTACCGGTGGCCTATGGCCAGTACTGTTGATGACAGGGCCAAGTTCCAACAACTGCAATGCCAAACACAATGCATCTCAGCAAGACCCAATCCAGCAGTAATCCATACTAATTGTTCAGATGCAATATCTGTCATCATCTGAAAGATGGACATGGCATGAATATGGGCCCAGACATACACTTGCAGACCACAAAAGGCACAGTTATGAAGTACTGGGAAACTGCTGATGTCCCTGCACAAGTAAGCATAAGGGGAATGCCCCATGTATATCTGTGAGTCAGCTGCAAGAAGCTTCCATAGCACACATGCACTCAGCTCACACCATCATCAGCTACAGCTTCTTCACAGGTCATATGCCTGCTGTTGGGAATGAGTACAGTATGACCCCTACTTCTGTATGGGAATACCCACAAAATGCAGCATGCTGAAGAGGTGTCCCATGCAGGTGTGTCCCTAGATATAAGCAGCACCCTGACAGTATCCACACCAATGGATTAATAAGGACATAAACTTTTGCCATTAACACCTTGTACACCAACCCTGTCACCCCAGGGGAATCCAGTGGCTTGCAGCCTGGGACTGTAGAAGTGACAAAATGCATTGGCCTGCTACAGATGGTCTGCTTCACTACCAAATGCCCTACAGTCCTCTGTCAAAGGCCTGTGCCTCACCAGTACTGCCAATGTATGTTATCTCATGGCGTCCCAAATAACGACATAACACAGTCCACAGAACACAAATGCAAGGAATGAAGGGATAACTATAGGGGTACTTATCAGATATCGCTTGCATAATGTTAGGAAGAGGATTGATATCAGAGGGGGGGGTAGAAGCATGGATGCCATGGAGTGTGTGAAGTCTGAAACTCTGATGTGTGCCCATACTATCCCTGCCTGCAAACCCAGGAATGGATGGCTACAAACCTGCTCGTAAACCACAATGTGAAGGGGAACTGACCAGCTGTACGAGCCCTGCCTCTGGGTAACCTGTGTGACTCTGTACAGCTGTGAGGTATGGCCACAGCAGGATATGGCCATTCTGTCATGTCACTAGATGTACAAGCAGGGGATCCTCAGCCACCACAATACCAAGGTGCTGGATCATTTACACAGACCCATCAGCAAGTGTCTGCAGCTCCCCCACCAGAATGGCATGAGTGTGCAAGAATATGTGGGCTTTAGACCACAATACTGGATACAGCTTAATTCATCTTGTATTCCCCAGGAAATTACTGTGAGCAAATAAATATATAATATATAATTTTCTTGGGTGGACAAAGCCAGGGTACCATTTGGCTAGGCTTATATAGGCCCTAGGGCCAATAGCCTAGTACCTACCTATGAACCTATGAACCTATATCTGTCAGTAGTTGATGACATAATACATCACAGTGTAAAACCGTACATATGTCTGAATATGTCTACTAACACCAAAACCACGTAGCACAAGCAGCACAGACACAATTAGTTACAGTATCCCACTATTCTTTGCCCATGCTGACTCCATATTTTCAACCTATCTACAGATATCCTGCAGAAACAGGTTGCTTGCTGTAGGTGTAGAACATAAATGCCTGTACTGGAGTGTAACCTACCTGGAATGGATTCATACATTCAATATAGAAGGTCATACTGGGCATGCTCCCCACTTAGAGAAACAAAGCCCATGTCTGACAACAAAATACAGAAGAGTCATACTGGGCATGCTCACACACTTACAGAAATGAAGCCCATGTCTGGCAACAACAGTGGACTATGCATATCTGTCAGTCGCAGATTTCTGTGCTCACACACCATATTGCACACCAGTCATGCTTTGCACACACATCGGATAGGAATACACACATATATCCAAGGACAACACACTATAATAGGTCAAACATACACAAAAAGAGATGTTTGAAAGAGAGAGAGACAGACAGTTACAAAGAGCTTCCCATCATGGGGCCTGTCCCACCATCACACATCCAGTTCTCAAATATCACATGATGTGCCAAAGTCTATCACTGTAGACATTTGCTTCTGGTAGCCCTCAGCACTATAGTGTCTGTGGTGCTTGTGATAACTGTGTAACATGACAGTACAAGTCATTATTCATCTAGCAGTCTTATACACAGTCCTGTCAAATGTAAAGTTGTGTGTTACTGAGTGTTGTGTGTGTGTTTCCAGAGGAATGGTTTATGGCCCATTCATACATACTGCACTCCCCATTGCCCTAGTTTAGCTAGCCTGCTGATGTCAGTCACCTTGAAATACCCCTTTGGAGAAGGATCATCTCTATCATTTCTGTGGTGCATGCAATAACTGCTTAATGCTATAGTGTGATGTACTAGTTAGGTAGGAGTTCTAATCCCAGACATGGCAACTGTGTGTCTGTGTGTTTGTGGGTATATGTAGGGATCAATGATTTTGAGGCAATTCACAGATACTACACTTCCCATTGCCCTACTTTAGCAAGCCTGATGATGTCATTCACCTTGCAATACCCCTTTGGACAAAGGCTAGCCCTATAAGCTCCATGGTGCATGCAATAACTGTGTAATGCTATAATGTAACATACTAGTTAGGTAGGAGTGCTAATCCCAGACA
This sequence comes from Protopterus annectens, assembly GCF_019279795.1. Classification (NCBI taxonomy): domain Eukaryota; kingdom Metazoa; phylum Chordata; order Ceratodontiformes; family Protopteridae; genus Protopterus; species Protopterus annectens. The sequence goes on along the minus strand of NC_056746.1, from coordinate 1,276,046,146 downwards.
TGGCAACTGTAAAACTCTGTATGTGTATATATAGAGTAATGCTTTTGAGGCCATTCACAGTCACTACACCTCACATTGCCCTACTTTTGCAAGCCTGTTGATGTCAGTCACCATGAAATACCTTCTTGGAGAGGATTCAGCCCTGTAAGCTCCATGGCATGTGCAATAACTGTGTAATGCTATAGTATGATTTACTAGTTAGGTAGGACTTCTAATCCCAGATGCGGCAACTGTGAAACTGTGGGTGTGTGTGGGTTTGTGTGTATAGGGATTAATGATTTTGAGGCCATTCACAGACACTACACCTCCCATTGCCCTACATTAGCAAGCCTGCTGATGTCATTCACCTTGAAATATCTCTTTGGACAAAGGCTAGCTCTCTAAACTCCATGGTGTGTGCAATAACTGTGTAATGCTATAGTGTAACATACTAGTTAGGTATGAGTTCTAATCCCAGACATGGCAACTGTGAAACTCTGTGTGTGTGTGTGTTTGTGTGTACAGAGTAATGCTTTTGATGCCATTCACAGTCACTACACCTCCCATTGCCCTACTTTAGCAAGCCTGCTGATGTCAGTCACTGTGCAATACCTCCTTGGACAGGATTCAGCCCTGTAAGCTCTGTGGCATGTGCAATAACTGCATAATGCTATAGTGTAATGTACTAGTTAGGTAGGAGTTCTAATATCAGACATTGCTACTGTGAAACTGTGTGTGTGTGTGTGTGTGTGTGTGTGTGTGTGTGTGTGTGTGTGTGTGTGTGTGTGTGTGTTACCCCTTTGGAGAAGGGCTGGCCCTATAAGCTCTGTGGTGCGTGAGATAACTGCGTAATGCTATAGTGTAACATATTAGTTAGGTAGGAGTTCTAATCCCAGACATGGCAACTGTGAAACTCTGTATGTACAGAGTGATGCTTTTGAGGCCATTCACAGTGACTACATTTCCCATTGCCCTACTTTAGCAAGCCTGCTGATGTCAATTGCCATGAAATACCTCCTTGGACAGGATTCAGCCCTGTAAACTCTGTGGTGCATGCAATACCTGCATAATGCTATAGTGTGATATATTAGGTAGGAGTTCTAATCCCAGACATGGCAACTTTGAAGCTCTGTGTGTACAGAGTGATGCTTTTGAAACCATTCACAGTCACTACACCTCCCATTGCCCTACTTTAGCAAGCCTACTGATGTCATATACCTTAAAATACACCTTTAGAGAAGGGCTAGCCCTATAAGCTCTGTGGTGCATGCCATAAATGTGGAACAATGTAGTAGCAATAACTACACAGCTATGGGTTTGAATCTCATCTGTGGCAAGTGTGTGTGTACCTCAAAGATTTTGTCCCCAGTTACAGCCAGTACACATCTCAGAGCCTGATATTAGCTGTCCTGCAGATATCATCCACTTTACAAGTACCATGTCAGGTCAGTGGTGCATGTGGTAAATGTGTGACATAATGGTCCATGAAGGTTGTTAGATAGAGGTTTGAACCTCACCCCTAGCAAATGTAATTGTGTAATTAGGGTAAAATTATTTTTGGGATCTCTCATCCACTACATCACCCAATGCCAGTATTTAGAAGGGCTGGTGATGTTCCTCACCTTAGAAGTACCTTGGGACAACATCCATCCAATAAGCTCTGTGACACATGCGATAAATGCGGTACACTGGACTAAGAATACATAGCTAAACAGGGGGTTGAATCTCAGTACTGGCAAGTGTTTGTGTGTCCATCATCAGTATCCTGTGTGGAGGTTGCTGTGATTGTGTAATGACAGGATGCATTGTGGGGTGGGTTTTGCTAAATTATTATATTGAAGACCTAGTATAAGTCAGAATGTCCACCTTACAATGACAACAGATGTCAAACAGCAGAGAGGCTGGTGGTTTTGCTAAATTATTATATTGAGGACCTACTATATGTCACAATGTCCACCTTACAAGTACAACAGATGTAAAACATAAGAGAGGCTGGTGTAGACAATCCATAGCCCTAAATGTGACATTATGGATCAGTGAACAATATAGGTAACCCTTGTATTACTCAGAGAACACTCTCCATCCATGTCTCATACACAAACACACTTGGCTAGGCAACAACCACTATACTGGATGTTTCATGCATATTGCCCACAGATAGTAACCATGGTGTGATTGCAGTGGATTACATGCCTGTTGACCACAACACTGCCACTGACATCAGAATGTACTGTGATATGTGACATCGCCTGACTGAGTGTGTGTTATCCAGCAAGTCAAAGGACATGGCACCCTGTTCCATCCCTACAATAGGCAAATAAATGCTTATAGAGGTCCTTTGCTATGTTCCCCACTGGACGCCTGCAACAACTGTAGTCTGCAAATGTAATCCACAAAGGGAATTCCATGCCTTATATACACGCCCTGTTTGGATAGATGTCACTAACTCCACTAAATACCTGTATCATGCTGTCAATGTAGGTGCAGCCATGACCTCAGTTCCATAGCCAGGACTCACCACATGAGGTCAGGAATGCCACATCAGATGATAACAATCTGTCCACACAACATGCTCCAGAGACCCAAAGTACACTTCCACATGTCACAGAATATGCATGTGGGACATGTGCACAACCCAGACACTGCCCATGTTATGGAATATAGATCACATACATGGCGAGCATTGCGCAGCACTGGCCACCCACAATAGTAACCCAGATGAGTGAATTTTGAATGCAATACCCACCTGTGTGGGCCAATCCATGGACTACACCCCTGAGCCACACTGGAGACCATTGTCATGTAGCCTGATGCCAAGATATTCCCTTTGCCTAGCCTTGTACAGCCTTCTGGCACAGTCAACTACTACATACCTGTGAAGCAATGAATCCATGCATGTCAGTACTGGCAAATGTGTGTGTGTTTGTGTGTGTGCGTGTGTGTGCATGTGTGTGTGTGTGTGTGTGTGTGTGTGTGTGTGTGTGTGTGTGTGTGTGTGTGTAGATTAATGATTTTGAAGCCATTCACACTTACTACACCTCCCACTGCCCTACTGTAGCATGCCTGCTGATGTCAGTCACCTTGAAATAATCCGTTGGCCATATATCAGCCTGATAAGCTCTGTGGTGCATGTGATAACTGTGTAATACTGTAGTGTAGCAAACTAGTTAGGTAGGAGTTCTTATCATGACCCTGCCAACTGTGGTAATGTGTGTGATTCCCTGAGAGTGTGTGGTTGTGTCTTCCTTGACACCTGCTTTTGAGGACAGTCACATGTACACTTCTCTTATCCCTCCTTTATCACTGTTGCTGATATCACTCACCTTCAAAGATACCTTTGGACAGCTCTCCAACATGTAAGCCCTGTGGTGCATGCAGTAACTGCATAACAATGTAATAGCAATACATAGTCAGGTAGGAGTTTGAAACTCAGTACTGGTAAGTGTGCATTTTTATGTGTGTTATCATTGTCCTGTGGGGGTGTTGAGATGATTGTGTAATGACAGGGTCCATTGCAGTGTAGGTTTTGCCTCATCATTATATTGAGGAGCTACCTGTCCTATTACCAACATTACAAGGCCAACATTTTCCAAACATGGTAGGAATTGTTGTCAACAATCCTCAGCCATAAATGTGTACAACCATGTGCAATTTCCATGCGACTGTATGGATTAGTACACAATATAGGCAACCATCATAATCCCCAGATACTGCTCAACACCCATGGATCATACACACACATGCTTGGCTCTTACTCTCCTACTCCCTTCCTTTCTTACTTTGTCTCTGTCTGTCTCTCTCACTCCCTCTCTGGTGGATGTGGAAAAGTACACCTAGTTTACTTAGGCAGCAGCTTGAGATTTCTAACTGATTCTCATGATCAGCTGATGGTCTGTGCATTAATTGCAGTCCCCCACTAGCTCATTGCACGTGGAACAGCTATGGTATAATTTCTATAGCCAATTGCATGGGAACACACTCCTGTAACTAACCACTTCATGTGGGTGTTGGACCTTTTCCGTCACTGTGAGCAGGACTTCATGTGGGCAGGACTTCATGTGGATGTTTGAAAAACAGCATCACAGAGGGTAGTTGGATATACCTCTTACAACATACATTGTGGAGACAGGCCAACAAACAGGAGGGGGATGTTTCAGACATGAGGACAGAATGTAAGTATTGCTCTTCTACATTTGAAGTAATGTTGGTTTAACAGGGTTTGTGTGGATATGGCTGTTCTACATGATTTAATATCTGTCACAACAGTGTTATGTGGTTGAGAAAACTCACTTGTATAGCTGTCTACAGACTGGCCAGTGTTTGGAGTCTTCATGTGTTGTGTTACTCACACATTTTCTGTCTTTAGAAATGCAGTAGCATACTCTGAGGATTGCAGTCAGTACATGGTGACAGCCATGTGAGTCACTGACTTCATATCCCTCAGAAGACATATGTCGCAACAAACCCTGTTACACCTTTAAATGTATGAGTTTATCACAGCAACATGTCAATATTGGCCCTGTGTTTGTGGCTCCAGCCACAACTCTGTCAACCTTTGTACATATGACATGCAGTAAGAGTTGCATATGTTCAGTACATTATTATTTACTGACGTCATACCTGATAACAAGCCAGTGAGATATCAGACTGCTAGACATGTTATTTATAGTAGGCCTTACATTTCAGGACAAAATGTGGACATTCTGTTGTAGTGTGTACAGTAGTGGGGTCTGTGTAATTATGGTGATTATTTACAGAGTGTGTAGGTTCATAGGTTCATAGGTAGGTACTAGGATATTGGCCCTAGGGCCTATACAAGCCTAGCCAAAAATGTACCCTGGCTTTCGCCACCCAAAAAAATTATTTTCCTGTGCCCCTGCCAAGCAGAACCACAGAAGTGATCCCCGGGGTGAATTTCCTATTACCCATCCAATCATCAAGATTTTTCTTGAGGAGTGCTAATGAGGAGCTCTGTTTGACATAGATAGGTAGTCTGTTCCAGAGTATGGGAAGTCTCTGGGGACAGGAATCTATCCCTCCAGCATGTTCTGTTTATTGTGGTGACAAGGTTTAGGTCCCTAGAGCATGTAGCTCGGAGGGATTGGGATTTCTTTAAGTGGAGCATGTCCAACAGCTCTGGGTTTGACATAGCTTTGTATGTTAGGCAGAGATTGCCTCTGAGTAGGCGATATGCGACGGAGTAAAGCTGGAGTTTTTTGAGACAGTCTGTGTAAGGCATCTGTTTGAGGCCAGTAATCCTCTTTGTGAGGTATTTTTGCAGCCTTTCCAGTTGTTGTAGATGTCTTGTGAGGTACATACCAAAAGGGGCATTGTACTCTATAATGGGTCTAATGAGTGATGAGTAGAGGGGAACAATGACCTCTTTTTTTCTGGATGAGAAACCTTTTGTGATGAGGTGTGCCATGTAGAAGGATTTCCTGACCACTTTGGCAATGTGATTATCAAAGGAGAGACTACTGTCCACCTGTGTCCCAAGGTCTCTTATCACACTTTCGGTGTTAAGTAGACTACCGCCTATGTGGTAGTTCATGGGTACAGAATTTTTACCAAAGGGGATGACAATGCACTTTTTGGCATTGAGCTTGAGACCATGTCTTTGACACCAGGCATCTGTCTCAGTGAGGCCCTTTTGTAGGATGTCCACATCATTAGGAGTTTCAATTATGGCTCCTAGTTTGCAGACATCTGCAAATTTAGTTAGCCAAAGACCTTCTGTGTTAGCCTGTACTTCAGAGAAGTAGATACCAAACAGGAGAGGACCCAGGACTGAACCCTGTGGTACTCCACTTGTCACTGGTCTGAAGTCTGATTTGGAGTCTGCTACTTTCACAGTGTGGGTTCTTTCAGTAAGCCAGTTGGCAATCCATCTTGTGACATAGGTATTTATACCTAGTTTAGTGAGTTTATCTATAATTCCAGAGTGGGGGATGGTGTCGAATGCCTTGGTGAGATCTAGATAGGCTGTGTGAACCACCTTACCCTCATCCATGGCCTTGGTGACTACTTCAAAGAAGTCTATCAGGTTTAGGAGACATGATCTGCCTTTTACAAACCCAAACTGTGTGGGGTCCAGGGTTTGGAGATCTCCAATGTCTTTGTTTACGAGTTCCATGATGATAAATTCCATGCCCTTGCAGACGAGGCTCGTCAGGCTAATGGGGCGGTAGTTCCTGGGGTCTGTTGTGGCCCCCCCTTTGTGGAGTGGGATAACTGTCACGATGCACCATTCAATGGGCACAAAGCCTGAGGTGACGCTATGATTGAGCATGGTACGTAGGTGGGGTGCCAGTTCATTCTGAAGTTCATGTACAAGGCAGCCTGGGATGTTGTCAGGTCCCATGGATGCTGTGTTCTTGGCTTTGGAGAGTGAAGATTTTACCTGTGCAGCCATGATTACAGGAACTTTGCATTCTTCCGGTATAAAGATGGGCCCTTTAGGGGGTGAGAGGGGAGTAAAGTTAGCACTGAACCTATCTGCCAGGATGTTGGCAATATCAGTTGGTTCTGTATATTTAGTGTCATTGTGCTGTAACTCAGAGTAGATCTGAGTGTTGCCATTGAGATTTTTAACATAGCTATAGAATGCTTTGTGGTTGTCTTTAGAATCAGTAGCAATTTTGTTTTCATAACCAGCTTTGGAGGATTTTATGAGGGATCTCACCTTCTTACTGAGGCTGACCAGGGAGTTCCTCCTATCGTGGGATTTTACTCTTTTTTCCAACAGTTTCTTTCTTCTGTTGTAGAGTTTGTTTATGGCAGAAGACCACCAGATTGGCTTCCTTTTTTTGGAGGATAGCATCTTGGTTCTGTTAGGGATAGCACGATCCATGCACTCGTGTAAGTGCTTATAAAGTGCATTTGTGTAGGATTCAGCAGTCGTACCTCTATTGTCCATCTGCATGGGTGTCATGAAGTTTGCCACTTCTATCTTAAAAAGAGTGAAGTTGGCTTTGGAGAAATTTTTTATGGTTGTTTTCATAATGGGGGGTGGGAGCGGGATGTGGATGTCTAGGGTGATTAGCTTGTGGTCGGATCTGACCAACGAGGAGCTGACCTCTGGTGTGGAACACCGGTCACCCATGTTGGTGATGACCAGGTCTAGGATATTGCTGCCTCTGGTGGGGGTGTGGATAAGTTGATCCAAAGCATTGGAATTGATGATTTCCAGAAAACGTTGAGCAAAAGATTTGGTACATGAGTAGTTTTCCCACTTAATGGTAGGGTAGTTGAAATCACCCATTATTACAGTTTTGGGTTGTACCTTAATATTTTCCAGTGTATCAAAAAAAGAGAAGTGGGAATCCTGGGGCATGGTGGGGGGTCTGTAGCAAGCTACAATCTGGATTGCGGTTTTGCCCAGAGTTAGTTGAACTTGGATAATCTAGGATGCATTATGCTGAGCAACTAGCTTGGAGGTGTGGATATCCTTAATGAATATGGACACGCCTCCACCTTTAGTGTTTCGGTCCGGGTTTGGTGGCCGAAAGGTGTGGTATGAATTATAGCCTGGTAATGCAGGGGTGCTCTCTGGAGCTTTAAACCAGGTCTCTGTCACTGCACAGATGTCAATGTTCTCCATTTTAAGGAGTGCCTCGAGTGAGTGCATTTTGAGGTTTAGACTTCTAGCATTGAGTAGCATTACCCTCAGATTTTGCTTGCTTGTACCTGTTACGGTGGTGAATTTGTCATTTGAACCTTGCCTAAAAAAGACACTATAGGTGTGGCAAAAGCCTTTGCCAGTATCCAGAATCCCAAGGGCAACAGGTGCAGGTCATCTCTGGCAAAGCAGCATG
>NC_056746.1:1276030853-1276033353 GCF_019279795.1 Protopterus annectens | reverse complement strand
TTATGAATGCCATAGCTAGGAATCCCCACCCTGTATGTACCACATGCCATGGATACCTCAACTACACTACCACAATCAACAGAACATGCTTGGGTACAGGTCTCCAACCCAGACACTGGCCATGTTATGTAATATATGTTGCATACATGCCAGTTGGAGCACCTTACTGGCCCTCTGCAAGAGGCAACCAGATGATTGGATGTTGCATTTAACTCTCACCCTGAGGATCACTCACGTGGCATCAGTTGACAGATGGCCTGCTGACAAGTGGCAGGTGGCATGATACCATTGTACCCACATCCCCTACTCTTCTCATTTCTCCATGGACAATACCCTGGTCTGAGAACTGACTGGCAAATGCTAACATTTCACAGGTATCATCTTGTGGAAATTCATTCCATCAAAACTAGTAGTAGACATGTAAATGCCCTCTTCCCCACTGTACAGATCTACAGTGATACTGGGGTTGGTATATATAGCTGAGTGTGCATCTTCTGGACACAGTCACCATCATTGTGTTTATTGTTGTGTGTATCCCCCTGCTTAGTTGGCTGGAATACTGTACAGTTTATGTTAACAGGTTAAGTAGTTGTCAATCACACTATCTGCAGTTCTACACCACCCCAAATCCTTCAAAGGGTAGGGCTGTGCCACCCACACCAGCACACCTATGTCTACCAAGTTGAGGAATGCACTACATTGGGGGAAGGGGACATATACCCTGCCAGTACCATCGTCAATGGCATTAAACTAGCAGACTGATTATTTCCCAATGTGATGTTGTGCCTACTCTGATGTGGTGGAAATACATAGGCTAAAATGGGTTGCCTGCAAAAGTACATACATCCATGTGTACAGTATTCTCTGTGTATTGCATCAACAACAAAGCCTCTGTGTGTGTGTGTTATACACAAACATGTAGTGTGTACCACCCGGTACACTTACCATTGTCCAATGTAGAAGGGCTGCTGACATCAGCCACCATCCACTCACCTGACCTATCAGGCATGTGGCACATGCGGTAACTGTTATACAGACCTGTGATTTGTGTTCTGCTGTACCCAGGATATGGCACAGTCAAGGTGTCACCACAGTGCCATACCCCTTGTAGGCAAGGACATCAGACCAACATCCTGCTGACACATAGACACCTAGAACAAAACAGAATACATTATGGAGACCACAATCAGTTGGTGTTAATAACAGCTATAATGCATCATGGCTGGACAGCTACACATCCTGACATGTAAGCATTAAACTTTAGTGCTGCAAACATGTTACACAGCCTTACATTAGTACACCTTAGTACAGTCACCTTGTGCATCAGAATCATATTAGCCTGTCCCTGCATTGATGTTATGGATGACAGGGATGTGGCACAGGTATCATCATATGCACAGGGTGTGTTGTGGGTTTGCCAGAGACCTAGGCTGAGCCGTTTGTTTGACATCATGTGTGTGTTAGGGGGTTTCATTATTAATTGGGCTGTGCAGAAGTGGTGTGTGTAGGTATGGGGTTGCCTTAGCTGTGTTGGTAATGTGTGTGTGTGTGTGTATGCATGCACACAGTATTGCCATGTGGCTGCCCTATACATGGGTTTGTTGGACGGCTGCAGACTGTACCTGGCAGGGTGTGCAGTTCACCATCTTTCTCCATGGACATGAGAACTGTGCCTGCCAGGGGTTCCACGAGCACTACCAAGTACAAGCCAAGATATGGTACTCTCCACTGATGATGACATATGTCCACTGGATCCGGGTCCCTCTTGGGACTGGCCAGGGCCACGTGCAGGTTGCCTGCTATGTTGTGGTGTGGACAGCACTCCCCCCAGTAGTACTGGTGCTGGTACTGCCACTACGGGAGCATCTCCAAGTTGTTGCACATCCATGTCGACCTCCACAAGTTGGTGTTGCTGACCTACGTCCATGTGGCCGTCACACCACTCCCACCATATGCTCAAGCACAGACATTACATGGTCGACAATTCCCACCATCTCATCCAACCATCTATCCAGGACCTCTGCAAAATAACGGTGGGCACCTGCAAGATCATGGTTGTTGTCAATAACAGCAGAATGAGTAGCTCTGTGTTGCCTCAGACCTTGTCCGGTATAATGTTCCATACATGCCTGCACCTCCATGATGGCCTGAAATATGCATCTGGTGACACCAGCTGTGGCATTTCTGTCAGGGACATGATGACCAGCAGCCCTCCTAAGAGCACCCCTTTACATCTGCCTGTGTGGTACCTCGCCGGGCATCCAGCTATGGCTGCTGTGTCCAGACACACTTGCCATAGTTACCACACTGTCCTGCCCCATGCCAGCACTCTCCAACTGTCCCTCATCTATGGCCACTGGTGATGGGGCATGTATAGTCAATGTGACTGTGTGCGGGGATGGGTTGGATAACAGTGGGATGTCAAACGATGGCACAGCTTCAGCCCCTGACAACCCTGCCTCTGCCTTACCACACCTATCATCATTGTCAGAGTCTGTAT
>NC_056746.1:1275960853-1276025853 GCF_019279795.1 Protopterus annectens | reverse complement strand
TTCTAGTATTATAGACAAGCTCACCAGCTTGAACATAAACCCCTATGTCATGAGATCGGTTACCAACTGGATCATGGATAGAACTCACATAGTGAGAGTTGCAGGCTGTATGTCCGACTCTAAACTGGTTACAAGTGGCGTCCCCCCTGTTCGGTATATACTTCTCAGAGGTACAGGCAAGCATAGGAGGACTATGGCTGGCCAAGTTCACAGACGACTGCAAACTAGGGTCCATAACTGATTCTCCGGCTGATACAGACACCCTCCAGAAGGGTCTCACTGAGACGGATACCTGGTGTCAAAATCATGGCCATCAATGCCAAAAAGTGCATAGTCATCCCCTTTGGAAAAAATAAAGAACCCGCGAACAACCACATAGGTGGTATTCCCTTAAATACAGAAGATGTAATAAGGGATCTGGGGACCCAAGTAGATAGTAATCTCTCCTTTGATAATCATATTGCCAAGGTGGTCAGAAAATCCTTCTATGTGACCTGCCTAATCACAAAAGGGTTCGCATCTAGAACAAAAGAGGTTATTGTGCCTCTCTACTCATCACTCATTAGACCCATCATAGAATACAATGCCCCATTTGGGATGTACCTTACAAGACACCTGCAACAGATGGAAAGACCACAAAATTACCTCACCAAGAGGATTACTGGCCTCAAACAGATGCCCTATGTAGCCCGACTCAAGAAACTCCAGCTGCACTCGGTTGCATGCCGTTTACTCAGAGGTGATCTCTGCCTGACATACAAGGCCATGTCCAACCCAGAACCGATGGACATGCTCCACCTAAATAAAACAAATCCCAGTGAGCCACATGCTCTAGAGATATAAACCTCACCACAATGATAAATAGGACATGCTGGAGGGATAGATTCCTGTCCCAGAGACTCCCCATGCTTTGGAACAGGATTCCAATATACATCAGGCAGAGCCCCTCACTAACACTCTTCAAGAGAAACCTTGATGGGTGGATGGGAAACAGAAAATTTACCCCGGGGATCACTGCAGTGGCTCTGCTGGACAGTGGTGCAGGGAACTAATGGCTCTGCTGGACAGAGACACAGGGAACTAATCTAAGGGGGTGGGGAAAGCTAACACATTCTGGCTAGGCTTATAAATGCCCTTGGGCAGATAGCCTTGTACTTACCTATGAACCTATGAACCTATAACTGTGACACAATAGCATATTTGGGATGCCAGCAGAACCATCTCTCCCACCTCATCTGGCCATGTTACCAGGCCACAGCACATCTGGTACCCACCCCGGGACCTCATCATCTGCTGGTCCTGCACTACCTTCAGGTGGAACCACCTCAGGGGATGGTGTTTGTTCTCCCCTGGGAGCACACACAGACAGGATCCTGTCACCTGAAGTCAGGTCCAGGGTCTGGTGCATAGAGATTTCCACAGAGACTTGGAGGATGTGCTACACCACCTTGAGGCCATCGGTGCACAATTATAGGGTCAGCATGCTCCTCCTACTCAGCTCCAAGCTCAGGCACCTTCAGGGCCATGAAGGTGAAGTTGTGACTGCTCATTGGTGGGGACCTTGGACCCACTGTTTCCATTTAGGGGTTCATAAGCTTCGACTTTCCAAACACCACTTCCCATCCAAGGTGTTTACCCACCACATGTGTCATAAGCCACCCCTGTATGCTGTCTTGTCTGTCTTCCAACCCAACCTGTCTCCCCAAATATACCTACTATCCTTCCCCAACATACCAATCTCACCTTCACAAACAAGGGCAATGTGTTCCCAACATGGATTTCACACCAGACATAACTGTCCACTTTGCACCAATTTACCACTGTATAGACATATATATATATATATATATATATATATATATATATATATATATATACACACACATATATATATATACACACACACACACACACACACACACACACACACATATATATATATATATATATATATATATATATATATATATATATATATAAGTGTGTGTGTGTGTGTGTCTCTGTATATCTGTAGACATACATGTCTATAAAAAATATATGTATGTATATATATATATATATATATATATATATATATATATATATATATGTGTGTGTGTATATATATATATATATATATATATATATATATGTATATATATATATTTGTATGGGGTGCATTAAAAAATCAGGTCCACACTCTCTAACTCTCCTTCCTCCACAGCTGCACTGTTCTGTCTTGCTATAACGTTGTCACATGAGGACACAGCCTAACATTAGGGGTATTTATAGGGACAAATTGCAGGTAAGCCTATTGCAAACCTATGACATTTGTGCATGATACATTTCACGTTAACATGACTGTCTTGCAGGTAGTGGGGTCTGAAACTCATCTGTCTATCATAACTTCATTACCTTCCCCTCCAGCTATGTGCCACACTGATATACATGTCTTGAGGTACAGAACACACACAATGATGGCTTACATCTTGTCATTTAGTGCTGATCTGCACATTTGACAGGTATGGCCCACTGCTCACAGGGCCAGATGCTATGTCCATAGCAGTTTTTCAGCAGGACATCATTACAACAACAAGTCTTGATGGCACATATAAATCTTTCCACATCATCTATTCCATTATTACAGACCAAGTACTACATTCAATTACATGCATATATGCTTCACATACCTGTTGTAGTATTGTCCTCTCTTCTAGGTGCACTTTATGTGTCCTTTGTTTTATATACTTTTGTTTTGGTTTGGTTTGTAGTTTTATTTCTCTCTCTCTCTTTCTCTCTCTCTCTCTCTCTCTATCTATCTATCTATATATCTCTATCTGTATCTCTCTCTGTACTACAGGGATTGAGCTGCTTTGAATAGGCTGCAGCATGTATTTTGTAGGTGATGCTCATGATCAGGTGATGACCTCTGCACCAATGCTCACCACTTGCTAATTGCATGCAGCCAGCTGTGTAATACTTCCAATTACCACTGTCATAGCAACCCACTACTATAAATTACTACATCATGTGGGCATTGTCCCTTTATCTTTCCTGTATGGAAGACATCCATCCTGTGTGTGGGCAGCAATGTTACAGACAGCAGATGGCAATACGTCTTACAACAGGACTTGCAGACACAGGCCAACTACATATTTGTATAAGGTTCCAGACCTTCGGACAGTGTGAGCATTGTTGTTATATGCATTGAATACCTCTAGTTTTACAGGGTTTGTGTGTACATGCTAGTTTTGCATGGAATGCAGTCTGTCTGCATAGCTCTCAACTGTGGGCCTGTCTGTTTACCACACAGGTCTTGTCTCTGATATATCAGTGGCATTCTCTCTGTTGAGTGCTATCAGCACATGGCTACATCCATTTGTGTTTCTGACTTCATATTCCTGAGTAAGGGTATGTTGCAACAAATCCTTTAACACCAGCAGCTTTCACAGTGTATAACAGCAATACTGAAAATATGGCCCTGTGTTCCAGCCTCTGTCCTCCACCTATATACCAGGATTTGTCTGTATGTCATGTAGTAAAAAGTTGTTTAGTGGCCTATCATTATTTAGTGCTGACATTCCTGCTATCATTCCAGTGTTGTTGTGGACTCCCACACAAATTGTGGGGGAGGGTCCATATATATGAGGGCTACAGCTGGAGAAAATGTGTGTGACCTTGTACAGTCCAGAGGTCAGTGTATGTAACACTGTTATATGCCCTTGTAAGTCATTCTATGAGGGAGGGGTATGCACCATTTTTAACCTAGGCTGTTAAAACATATGAGGGATATCAGTACTAAGACACATGAAGGTATATGGCTGTACATTTCAATAAATTTCACCATGGGAACAGTGGTGGGCTAGTGCTTACTGTCTTACAGACAGTTCTGTTTGTCAGTGTAATAGTGATGTTTTAATTTAAGCACTGTTATGTAACAGATACATTTTCATTGTAACAACTTAATTCTTTTCCCCCTAGGGGTTGAGCACAGAGTGTAATTGAAGGCTGCTGAACTACATCTGTATTTAAGTGTTGATTTATTCTTATCTTCAAGGCAAGTGTTTTTTTTACTGTTGTACCACTTGAAGGCCTTAGCCTGGACAGCAATGCATGTTATGTTTTCACATTACTGTATCACATTTTTGTTTGAGAGTTGCATTACTCAATTATTATGTATTTCAAATACCTAACTACTATATGAAATGGTATATACAACTGAAATAGTATGCAAATAAACATTTCTATGTATGCAAACTTGTGTGTGGTGTCATATCCTTTGACTTGTCCGTGGGTATATGTTTCATGCAATAATTGTCTTTTGTATGAAAGAATAAAACACTGGCCATTTTAAAAGGTGGCACCTGTAGGAATACTGGCTGTTCGATATTCTCTGCTCCCTCTAAATATATATCTTCTTATACATATCTATAAGTAGTAATACATGTATATGTGTATGTATGTGTATATACATATATATCTCTATCTATCTATATATATATATATATATATATATATATATATATATATATATATATATATATATATATATATATATATATATATATATGTGTGTGTGTGTGTGTGTGTGTGTGTGTGTGTGTGTGTGTGTGTGTGTGTGTGTGTGTGTGTGTGTGTGTGTGTGTGTGTGTGTGTGTGTGTGTGTGTGTGTGTGTGTGTGTGTGTGTGTGTGTATGTATCATTAGAATGTTTACTGCTTCCACATTGTATATTACCTATGGTACACAGACTGTTCTGCATGATATGTTATTAATATCCTGACATCGTACAGCTGAGATGGATTACTGTTAACTTGTTGTGGCTATATTGTGTAGGGTCCTGTGTATGAGACTTGCAAGTGTTTGGTTAATGTGTTGCATGGCAGATCTGTTCAGCTGTGGAGGAAGGGATGATATCAGTAATTACAAGCGGTACTTATTTTGGGCCCCTTCACCCTCAGTAACAGTGCCTTTGGTCATACATTTATTTTTTGTTTATATATATATATATATATATATATATATATATATATATATATATATATATATATATATATAAATATATATATATATATATACTGTTGAGTAACTGTGCTGGATGATATGTTTGAGAAAACATCATTTTTATTTACATTTGAAATGGCTTAGTGGTAAATCACTTTGGCAATAGTGTGCAGGGTCCTGGGTTTGAGACTTGCAAGGGCTGGTTGTTTTGTTGCTGGGCAGAACAGGGGCTGTTGGAGACAGAGTGATTAATGCACTTTAAAGCAGTTGTAAGCAGGTTAGAGTAGGTTTGCACGGGTTTGTGTGGAGCTAAGTGATGCTTACGTGGGCTTAGCTTATGCCCACTTACGGCTGCTTATGGTCACGTAAACCCACACTAATTTTAAATAAAGAAAAGAAAAAAAGGGAGCTATGAAAGTGGTGAAATTGGGGCAAGCAGGGGGACAAACAAGAGGATAAACAAGTAGAGATGTGCAGGGCGGGTGTAGGAAAAGACCATAGCTCTGCATTTTTTTGGCAGCAATAGCTCCTTTAAATGTGCGCAATTTAGAATTTGGAGCCTCACACCCTACAGAGAGGTGTATGGGCATCATGCAATACGGATGATTGATAGGGTAAGATTGTGTGATGGGTACATGTCTCTGGGTGAAATGCAGAGCTATGTATGATACATGATTTTTTTTGTGGGACAGATGCCCTTTTTTGCAAGGTGAGAGTGGGATGTTAAGGAAAGATTATCGGTAAGTGTGGTGAGGGAGGTTTGGTAGGAGAGGTTGCTTTTGCAGACAGACAAGACAGACAAGACAGCAGACAGGGGTGGTTTATGACACATGAGGGGGCAAACACCTTGACGGGGAGGGTGGTTGGGAATCCAAGGCTCATGAGCCCTCCAGATGGTAGTAGTGGCACTGATGTCCCCACCCAATAGCAGTCACCACTAGTCCTTCACAGCCCCAAAAGTGGCTGTGCTGGGGGCAGGGCTGGAGGGGCCACCTGCCCCTCTAGTTGCAACAGCTTGCCCTACACCTGGCACAGGTGGTCATCCAGCTCCATTTGGAGGACACTGCACACCATGCCACAGACCACGTCCCAGGTGACAACATCCTCACCACGCCCACTTGCAGGGGGGGTTGAGCACCATCTCCTGCAGCGGTTCCATCCAAGGGTGGTGCAGGACCAGCAGATGAAGGAGGTCTGGGTTTGGTCCCAGACATGCTGGGACCCAGTGCCTCGGCCAGGTGGGGTGGGAGAGGCAGATCAATTAGGATCTGCCTTCCCATATGTGCTATGGTGTGGAAATTAACAATGAATATTGGTTAGCCATGCACAACACATTACAACATTAGTCAAAATAGCATGCATGGATATTCCCATTTACCCAAAACAGTGCAATTACAACAGTGCCATAGCAAACAGAACCCACACATATATGGAATGGCATTCAGGGTTGCAACAGCATGCCAGTTAGTGGTATGTCAGGCAGGTAGTAAAATGATTATTCAATAGGGAATATTAGTATGCACACAGTTTAACCAGTGATAAACCAAATGGAGCAATGGTCCCAACAGTAGAGGTTTGTTTAGGAACATACCCATGTTGGTTTCAGTGTGATGGTTGGATCAGCTGAGTGGTGGGGGAAGGGAACAGATTCAATTGGCAACTGCTATCAAGTATGTTTGTCAGTATACTACAACTCATTACTCTACATTCTGACCACACTTACACTCTACCTGGGCCTGGGGCTGCTACAGCGCACCAACAGCTGTAGATATCAACAGAGCAATTGTACCCTTATTTTAGTCATTCACATCAGACCTGTTTCTATACCAATTTCTTTACCTGTGGGCCCTGTGCAGATGAACTGTGTTCACATTGCATTGCTGTTTCTACACATATTTCAGATTCACATATTAGTTGCAGGCCCTGGAGTCTGTGTTGTGCCTTTCGCATACATCTACTGTGACATTCTCTGTGTGCAGGTTTCTTGGCGACTGGGGAAACTATCCGTGATAGAGTGACACTTGAGGGGGCTTGTCTGGGCAGACTGCAGAGTCTGGATATCTAGCTTGCATCTATTTGTAGGACTGGTGCTGATCAACACAGCAGTTATACACCTTTCATTGTTATACACATCATAGTAGTATTTCTATTTGGATTGCTTTACCTGCATGGAAAATGCTATGTGTGGCAGTGCATTACTTTTTCTATTCAGATTGCAGTTTACAACTGTAGAACCATACTGTGAGATGTTAATGGTGGTCTCTGGATTCGAACCATGGTGTGTGTACAAAATTGATCTACAGGCCTAGTCCTTATCAGACTGAGCTACTGGGGAGGTGTGGTGTTTTTCTTGTGACATTTCTATCTAGTACATATTTTTGTGCACAGTACTTTTATTATGACATGTTGCATTATTTGTTTCCCATTTTCATTACATGTTATGCTTACACAACAGACATTGGTGTCACTGTTTGTGAAACATGTGCACATTAGCTGGATTGCGCGTTTGACTGTTTTACAACTACATACTACTATTTAGATTCCTGAGTACACAGTGTAGGTCTTAAGTCTGCACCTGTTAGCGTTATACATTTTCAGTACATTCACAGCTACATACAGCTGAAATTGAAAGGTTAACACAAAACACTGCTGGCAGACAAACGAGTAAAACACATTCTGATGGCAGTATGTGCTGTTGCTTTTTTTCAGTTATTTGGCATGCCCATTCTACAGTTTGCAGACAAGCAGTGCTAACTCAGCTCACCTTAGTTAATGCGTTCTGCAGGACATACACATTTCTGTTTTTGAGGTAAAAGTGAGATGACACACACCAGTGTTTGGGATCACCTTTATTAGTTTTGACATACATATCTGTGTACAACTCAGACATCCACAATTACTATTCCTGCATGATCTGCACAGGGGAATGCTTTTCATTTCTAACTGTTACAGTAGCCCTGAATGGCACTTTCTTGGCAGGTTCACTGAGACACACTCATACATATTCTAATATTCCTCTCCTGCATATTGTACCTTGTTTGCTACTGACATCTGTATTACACAGCAGCTAGGAATACTCCATTGTAACACTGGCAGCCTGACACAGGCATTTATTCCTGACTTTTACAGCACAATTATATATACAGGCGGTACTACCATTACTATGACTTTGATTTTTTACTGCTAATAGTAGGGGAATTCTGTACTCACTATACTGCTGACACAGCCAGGCCAGTCACTGGGCATGAGCCTCAACATTCTGGGACCTCTCCGCAGCAGCTGTATGGGGAGACATCACACATTAATCACACCTGCACAGTCAAGTTGAACTTTTTCCATACTTAGTTAGAGGTACATAAGACTGCATACTTACAGACAGATGGGATATCCTGCACTTAGGCTTCTTGGATCCACTGGTCTAAGAGTACACCCCTCCTCTGCTTCAGGTTGTTATGGTGGTGAGGTACCTGCTCACCAATCCAGGGTATGCCAGTGGCACTAGTGAGATTGTGTGCAAGCTGGTCCCAGACCTCTGCTTTGTACTGTGAGCCCTGGTAATGGCCCTGCAGCAGCCTGCCATCATGTTTTTTTACTAGGAGTCCAACCATGACCCTGGACTTCTGAATGCTCCAACATTGTGCTCAGAAGTGAACACCTTCACCAACGCCAGACATTTTGGTCCTGCTGTGAGCAATCCCAAATGGTTATGGCTATATTTCCACCTGTGCAGTTTAAATAGGGCAGTTTTCTCACACTTTTTCTTGATTGGACAGTTTTAATATGCTGAACTATGCTTAGCTCCACGCAAATTTGCATAGCAATGCTTATACCAGGTAAGCAGAGCTGAAAGCAGGTGAGCAATGCTTACATTAGCAAAGCATTGCTTAAATCTACTTTTTTTTGTTAAATTTATAAATTATTTTACATTTATATTTTACATATTCCCGCCCCTACTGTGCTATATGTGAGCCATATGATTGACATCTATCATTCAAATTCCTTAAAAGTTTATTAAATAACTTGGCAGAGGGGGATTTGAACTGAGCATGTTCTACATGCTATACCATGGTAGTACCACTACACTACAGCAGCTTGATGACGTTTTCTATCACAGTAGCACTTGTATATCATTTTCAGGATTTCAGCCAGGCTAAGCATAGCGCCGCGCCACACAAACAAGCTGCGCACCGCTTAAATGTCGGATTTATTTGATGAAAAAAATAAATTTTTTCAATTTTTATTGCTTGCCTCTTGCCCTACTGCTTCCATGCATGTAGGGCAAGAGTGCATACATTTGGGAATGTGCACTTAAAGGCTTCTGCCTTCTAGGTGTTTGTGTTTTTTTTTCAGTGTCCGTGGACACTGAACACTAGACAATGATTCTGATGAAGTTCGTCTTGGCGGACGAAACCCGGGTACATCATTGTTTGTGTTTGTTGCACTGCGTCGTGTTGGCTGTACCAGTTCGTATACCTGTTTTTACAAGAATAAATTTCCATTATTGCTGCAGATACTTGGAAAGAATTCTTCAGCGTGGAATTTTTTGGTGAAAGTGATAATAGTATAACCTTTGTATAAGGAGGTAACGTGCAATTGCTGTGGTTTACCCCGACCGTGGAACTTCCTGGTCGTATTTTACTGAAATGTTAGCTACTTACATTTCAGTGTCTGTGGACACTCGTTTACTATATAATATTAGAGCCAGGTTCTAATATTATATAACTTGACACTCACCTGTGTCATAAAGTGCCGTACGGCACTTTCTGAGTAAAGGGGGCGTGTTACATGTGCAGGCACTGCTGACACACGCCCCCTGCGCTTGCTCCTGGTTTGTGTCTGTTTAAATTAAATAGTAGAGTGTCTTCATGCATATGCAAGGCATGCTGCTATTCTAAACAGACACAAACCACTCTGTGCAAGAATAGTCGTATTCTTGCACAGAACTTCGTGAATCCTGGGGTTTGAATTATTAAACTATCTCTTATTTAACTAAAGCATTAGAAATATACAGATTTCCAAGTAACTGAATATTTCTAATTAATCATATCTATCAAAATGTATTTGCATATGTTAAACTGGGATCTTTTATTTTTTGTTCAATAAAGATAAGCCAGGGTATGAAACAAAGTTGTCCCTTATCTCCTTTATTATTTGCTTTAGCTAGTAAGCCTCTAGCCAATTATACAAGATTTAACAATGATATGGTAGCATTTAAAATAAATTACTGATATACTTCCAAAATTCAATCATTTGTTGATGATATATTATTAAAAATAGGTAATATTGAGTTTTCACTAATAAATATTTAAAAATCACTGAAATATTTTGAATAGATGTCAGGTCTAAATTTTAATCAGCATAAAACTAAAACTCTATTACTTTTTAAAACCTGATAGCAAAGTTAGAGTTAAAATATTTAAGGGTTATTTTTACAAGCAATTGTAAAGAAATATTAGCAATAACTTATAAAACTATTTTTGGCATTATTAAACAATAGTAAACACATGGACTACGTTATTATTTTCTATGCACAATAGTTTGATTCAATCAAAATGGTTATTTTACCCAAAATATTACAAATTATGCAGGCTTCTTTAGCTCCTGCTAAAGAACAGATTACACAATTTAACAACATTTTTTGCAGTTCTTATGATATCCCAACCAACTTAAAATAGTTTTCGTACATCATGTAAGAGAATGGAAAATGGAGGAATAGGATTCGGACGTAGAAAACTATACTATAGCCTCAGTTATTAAAACAGAAGCTTTATGGGTAAATTCTGACTATTCATCAAATTTGAAAAAAAATGCATGAACTATTGTGGTTAGGTAAAGAAAAAAATATTACTATACAGCATATGCAAATATTTAATAATAATAATGTGAAGTGGCTGTCAAATAAATATTTCACACTAGAATGTACAGACAATCTGAACTTTCAATAAATGATAAAATTAAAAAAAAAAACAGATTTGATCTTTTGGGATCAAATGTTAAGCGAGACCTTAACACAAATTATATAATGGGCAAATATGATCTGAATATGGAAAACTGGATTACAGTGCTAATCAATAGACAGCTGACATAATATCAGTTGTTGTTTGTCTTTTCGGCTTTTCCGTTTTTTAAAATAGAATACCTACCCATTCTTCATTTTCTAAACAATCTCAAAACTAATAGTGAAATTGAGAGATTATATTTATCCAAAATATAATATATAGTGTATATAATGCATTTTATATATATATATATATATATATATATATATATATATACACACACACACACACACACACACACACACACACACACACACACACACACACACACATATATATATGTGTGTGTGTGTGTATGAAATAATTACAAACAATACATTTTATAAAAAATATAACCTTTGGGATTATTCTCTTCAAATGCTCAGCTTTGACTACAATGGATAAAAACACAATTTTAACATCATGAAAAAAGAAAAACAAATATTTCATCTTTATATTGGAGTTTATTGTCTTGGAAATTTCTTCATAGTTCATTTATCACTCCTCACAGAATTTAAATTATATACAGAACTACAAAAGACTCCCTCTTGTCATAGGGAATTCTAATGTAGGATACACACATGTCCCTCTTACCAGGATGGATAAGGAGGAGGAGATAATGATTAGTTGCCTATCTGGAGCTACTAGGATCTGCAATATCACACATGCACTCAAGTCACTGCACCACATAGGTTCATAGGTCCACAGGTTCATAGTTTCATAGGTGTCAATATGATTCAGTCATAGTCCCTCTGGGTGTAAATGACCTGAGACACACCTCACTGGACTATATGAAAAGAGACATTATGGATCTCCCTGAATATGTGTCCCAGATAGGTACATGCCTTGCACTGAGCAGCATTATTCCTTCACCAAGGAAGATGTCAAAGTATGAACAGAAAATGATTGATTTTAATATTTGGCTTAGTTTCTGGTGTCACTCCAAGGGAATCCAATATCTATCAGCATGGGAAGATATGGTTAACAGACCACATTGCTTTTCCAAGGATGGTCTGTACCTGTCCTCACCCACTGGGCTTTTAGATATTGGGTAAAATTTTATCCACCCCCTTAGGCAATGTCAAATTGACAGCAACTTAAAGTGTTACTGCTCAATGCTAGGAGCCTAAACAAGAAATTACACACCCCACAAGCTCTCGTACCTCTGGATAATGTAGATATCTGCATATTTAGGACAACAGCAGCACAGATTGTTCATCCACATCCAAGTCTCAATAGACAAGGTTCCTTACCATGTTTTGGCCAGCTACAGGTCACCCCCTATGACCTACAAAGCTCACAACTCTTACCTAGACCAACTAGATTTGCTCACCATCCAACCAAATACCCTATTCATGGGAGGCTTTAACTACCCCTGTATAGACTAGAAAACATATACTGCTGTCTCCCTCAAAATAAAAATCAACCAGGAAAACCCAACTAAACCAGTTACAGGAACTATTCTAAAGCAAACTACATCCAATTAAGCAACAGTTTGTCAAAACCCACAGCTCCCCAAACCCTGAGAGCACAGCTACCTATGCAGAATTGTTTACAGAAACTCTGTACAAACATGTAAATGCCTGCACTGACGCTGCCATACCTAACAGAAGGAAGCTCAGAACTAACACCAAAAACAAACCCTACTGGTGGAATCTTTACCTTAAAGGGTATATAACAAAAGATAAAACGCCATGGCCAAAATCAGAAAGAGCAACTGTCATAGAGACAGCAGCTCTCTGATTCAGCTAAAGAAGAAACTAAGAGGTACAATAAAGTCCAACAAAGCCAATTACAAGGCTAGGATAGCCTCCCAAAATAAGGACAATTATAAGGCCTTCTTTGGCTATGTAAGGAACCTTAAAGTAACACATAGCAGAGTTCATACTTAGTGGTAAATAGCACATCCTTCACTGACCAGGGTGACAGTAAATCTAATGTCTGATAAATTTTGCTCTAACTTCACCACCACTGCCCCCCACTACTGCCTGTAAAATCCCTTCTAGCACATCCCCCTCAACTATCAACAGGGAGCAGGCCCTAGTGGTACTCACTAAGACCAAAAATGCTGCTTCACTGGGCCTCATCAGTATCCCCAATTGCCTTCTAAATAGCCTATCCCAGTAGGACCACTTGAAGCACTCTTCAATTGCAGCCTTAAATTACATTACATTACTGGTCAGGTGAATGAAGGCTTCAATGGTCATCCCTCTTCATAATGGTGGAGCATCAACTGACCTCATAAACTACAGCCCCATCAGAGTGACAAGTCTAACAAGCCATGGGACAAATTATAATAGAAATGATCAAGAAAGACAGTGGTGACCTACAGATACTGGACCAATCCCGATTTGGCTTTGTTAAGGGAAGCTCTTGCCTGCTCAACCTGCTAGACTTCTTCAAGAGGGTCAGCAAGGCTATGGCTGAGGAGGAAATGGTACATTCCACCTACCTTGACCTGGCCAAGGTGTTCAATACAATAGTCCATTCAGGTATTTTTAAAAAACTGTCAGAATTATGCATAAATTCCTACATAACTCACTGGATTGCTGACTGGCTGACAGGACTCAAGAAGTCAGGATTGGTGAGATCACGTCCACCAGGAGACCGGTCAGCAGTGGGATACCCCAGGGCTCTGTGTTGGGCCTGCTCCTATTTGACATCTACTTCCCAGAAGCCAAGGCTAAAGTCAAAGGCCTCTGGCTAATCAAGTTTGCAGATGACTATAAATTGGGATCTATCATAAATTCCACCATGGCAACATCCTACAAGAGGGTCTAACACAAAGAAATGACTGGTGGCAAAATCACAGATTAATGTGCAATGCAAAGAAATGCATTATAGTGCCCTTTGGGAAATCATCCACCCAAGCTTATTACTCCATCGATAAAACACAGCTAAAAGATAAACCAACAATATGGGAACATTTGTAGAGAGTATTCTAGCCTTCAACCAACACGTAGCCAAGACAGTAAAAAACATATACTATGTCACCCAACTCATAAGCAAGGGTATGGCATCCAGCTCCAAGGAAGTCGTATCTACTCAGCCCTTATCAGACCCATCATTGAGTACAATGCCCCCTTCAGCATGTACCTAACCAGACATGTGCAACAGTTGGAATGCCTTCAAAGGTTTCTCACTAGGAGAATCCAGGGTATGAATACCCTGTCTTACACAGATAGCTTTAAGGCCCTATTTCTGTACTCAGTCTCCTGCACATTACTGACAGGTGATCTATGCCTAGGATATAAGGCATCCTCAGATCCAGCTCTGATGTATCTCTTGTGCATCCACAAAACAAACAGCACCAGAAACACTATATCCAAAAACTGAACTTTGCCTGTGGCATAAAGATAACATCCTGGAGAGACTGTTATGTGTCTCAAAGGATCCCTCTGTTATGGAATTTGCTCCCCATTTACAGGTAGCACAGTTCATCCCTGGCCCTGTTCAAAAAAAACCTTGATCATTGGTTATATATTGTAGATTAACTCCTGGCCTGGCACCCCCCCCATGTCTCTGATGGACAGAGGCCAATGTTAAGTGAATTAACTTACAATGAACATACCCCTGAACTCTTAGCTACCTCTTTACTAACATACCTCACTAAATAGGCATCTAACAAACTCAGGGACAAAACTGGGTTGGGTTACATGGCTAGGCTTATCAAGACCTTGGTGATCATTAGCCTGTTATAAACCTATGAATCTATGACCCTATATAAGGAAGGCATTGATTGCTGGAGGAATAAATCCTTAATCAAAGCAGACTTACAGCATAAGATTTATGATTAAAAAGTGTTAAGAGTTATTTGAGAGGGGAACAATGTTTTCTGCAAGGATTGTGGTTTGATAATTTATATTAATTAAACATTTGATGTTGTTTAATGCTCCATTTCTTGGATATGTACCCAAGTCCGCAGTTTCCACTTCTCTGGAGCTTATTAACAAAAGCCAGCAAATGATGACAAAGAACTGTAAAAATGAGGTTATGCCTTAATTTGCAGAATTTATAAATACTTTCTCTATTGCACATCATAAAGAAATGTATACTGTTAAAATGAAAACAAACAAAGCCACAAAATAACATTACTGGATGAAATTGAACTTAATGTTAGAGAAATATTAATCTGTATTCTATGATCAGTTTATGGATGTTTAATAACATTTACTAATGAATTTAGCAGCAACTAATGTAGGCACTTGTGTAAATAGTTGTTTGTTTTATTATGTCAATGTGTTTGCTGCTGAATATAAAATTTCAATAAATATGGGCTTAAGCTCCATATTAAATCTGAGGAATTTCTTCCTACATGCTATAGTATCCTTAGAACTGACAGAGTACCTAAACATGGAGGTGGGACTGCCATATTATTTAAAGAAAATGTTAATTTGGTACACCTTAACACTACCCCACCAGATATCCTTAACCTTGAAATTTTGATAGCACTCCTTGAACTAAATAACCATAAGTCCGTCATCTTTATTGCTACCTACCTGCCCCCTGCAAAAAACCTCCAGAATATAGAAAACATCCTAGAATGGGCCTCTGCAAACTTTACCCAGGAAACCATAATACTAGGAGATTTTAATCTTGACTGGACCACCTGCTCCTCTAAGACCCCTACAAACTTCATTAATCTTTATAACTTCTGCCAAAGAATTAACCTCCCCACATGCATTGACAAGCACTCCAAAAAACAATCTACTCTAGAATGGATTTTAACTAACAAGCCCAATATTATATATGCTGCTGGGTGTCTCCCTGATACACTAAGTGATCACTACCCTTCCTATTTGGTTAGAAAGCATTATCAAAATGTCTCCAATAGTTTGTTTTGCTACATTCACAACAAAAAACATTTCTCTCCATCACTACTTAACTCTCGACTCCTACAATATGATTGGACACCTTTGAAACATCTTCCACTTGATAGCACAGTTCAATACTTCATTACTTCTTTCCTTCAAACACTCAATGAACATGCTCCCCTGGCTATTAAATGACACACTTCTTTCACTAAAACAAGACAGAGCCTGGTCTCACTATCAAACTGGAAAAACTAAAGGAAACCTAATTACCTACCAGCAACTTAGAAATCAAACCAAAAAAAACTAATTAAACTGGACAAAAAAAATACTTCCAAGCAAATCAGTTAAAATACCAGAACAATCCCAAAAGATTCTGGCAAACAATTAATCTCCTTCTTAACCCTGGAAAACCAACTATCCCAGCCCCAACACTGACCAACCAAACTGAGTCCATAGTCTCTCAGTTTAACTCCCACTTTACTAATTCAAGTACCTCCCTACTCAGCAATACCCCAGTAGACCGCCTACCATATCTCAGACTTCTGACAAAAATACTACCTTCCTCCAACTAAAACCAACTCAAACCAACTATATTAAAACTCTTATTGGCAAATTAAAGCCATGCACACTAGCCGCAGAACAGTTACCTGGTGACTTTCTTCAACTAGCTGCTTCTTCCATAGCTTACACTATATCCTATATCCTATATCCTATATCCTATATCCTATATCTATTCTAATCAACCACTCTATCTCTGAACAATATGTACCATCCCTCTGGAAAATATCTCACATTATACCCTTACATAAAGGCAGCCACTCAAATGACATATCCAACTACAGACCCATAGCCATTCTGTCCCCACTTGCCAAAATCTTAGAAAAATGTATACATAAACAGATGTTAGACCATTTCTTGACCAATAATCTATTAGCAAAAACACAACACGGCTTCTGGCCCAAGCATGGTACCAGTACAGCTCTCATCAGCTTTACTGACACTATATACCAGCTTAAAAACAAAAAAACAACTAGTATCTGTTACATTCCTAGACATGTCAAAAGCATTTGACACTGTATTACATCAAATACTTCAAAACAAACTACCCAACTGCCACTCCAGCTCTGAAACCCTAAAATGGTGTCATAGCTACCTGACAGAAAACAAGCCACTCTATGGGAAAATAAACTCTCCTCTCAGCTCCCTGTAAGTGTCGGGGTCCCCCAAGGCTCAATCATCTGTCCACTCCTGTTCACTATCTTTACTAATGACCTTCATACTGCAGCTAACCCAGCCTCAGTTGTACAATATGCTGATGACGCTTCCCTGATCTGTTCAGCGACTACTATTAAAGAACTTCAAGAAAAAAATAAAAAAGCCCTCCAAAGTATAGAAAATTATCTAACTCTCCATCAACTTATACTTAACCCGCAAAAAATCAAGCTTATGGTCTTCCACCAAAACCCAACATCGAAGAATCCACCCCCCCTCATCTATATTTTCTCTTCCAATGGCACTATAATAGAGCGAGTAGAACATACAAAACTTCTTGGTGTTACAATCGATTGCGGACTAAGGTTTAATAAACACCTTGCTCTGACCATTAAAAAGGTGCATGCCAAACTGGGTTCATTCTACAAAGCAAAACCATTTCTCACTGACCAAGCCAGACTCACAACTGCTCGAGCCCATCTATTACCTTCCCTTCTATATTGCTCTCAAATATTTACCAACCTTCGCAAATCTGACCTAAATAGCCTTGAATCCTGTTATAACAAAATTGCCAAATTCGCTACAAATCAGTCTCAAAGATCTCACCACTGTACTGCATTAATGCAGCTAAACTGGCTAGAGCTCCCACATCTCCTTACCCTGACTCAGCTAGTAACTGCCCATACAGTCCAATACAAAACCAATAACTGCCCAGCCCTATCAGATCCAGTCCAACTCTATAGTAACCTAATATCCCTTAGATCTGCTGACAAAATATTGTTAAAAGTTAGTAAAGCCTAAAACACTTTTGGCATCTCCCTATTCTCCCATACCATAGCCAAGCACTGGAACTCTCTTCCCCAGCATATTCTCACCATCAATAACACACTAGCATTTAAACAAACCCTAAAAGAATACTTCTCTAAACAGAGGCTCTGCTCCTGTACAAGCCCAGACTAAACACCCTACCTGCAAATGTCTATAGCCTCCTTCTCCCCACCTTTCTCAGTATCTCCTGGCTTTTTGAATCATTTCTGCCAAAAGAATGATTGAAAAGAATGATGTATGGAAAACTGATATTGTTTGAAATGTCTGACAATTGCTTATAATTTTCTAAATATCTTTAATATGTCTAACTTTGTTACTCCTGATTTTTAACAATACAGTAAGAACTTTTTTTTTGTATTCCTTTATGTCCTATAATTATTGTTACTTGTATTTGTTATTTGTTAATGCTATTTGTAAACTACCTTGGAGCTTTTCTCCCCGGGTCTTCACTGAAAACAGGCTTCTTGCCCAGCTGGGCACTACTCAGTTAACAAATGAAATAAATATTCTTCTTTTGGCTTTTCCCAGTTAGGGGTCGCCACAGCAGATCACCTGTCTGCTCATGATTGTCAGTGGAGTTTTACGGTGTCAAGTTGCCAGCCCAGCACCCAACCTTCTACAGAAGGCACACACACTCGCACCTAGGGCCAATTTAGAGTGTCCAACCCACCTACAGCATGTCTTTGGGAGGAAACTGGAGCACCTGGAGGAAACCCATGTGACCACAGGGAGGACATGCAGACTCTGCACAGAAAACACCCCAGCTGAGGATTGAACCAGAGAACTTCTTGCTGTGAGGTGGCAATACTAACCACTGCACCACCGTGGCCACAGTGGAGAAAAAGACAACCTCCACTGTTTCTGTGTGTAGTTTTGGTAAACTTACAATTTGCATTTGCCGAAATTTCCTGTTGTGACCTAAAGTGCTCCCCTACTGTTTCAATATTTATTTATTTTTTTATTTATTTTATTTATTTAACAAACGAAATAAATAAAATAAATAAAAATAAATATTGAAACAGTAGGGGAGCACTTTAGGTCACGAGAGGTAATTCTGGCAAATACAAATTGTAAGTTTCCCAAAACTACACACAGAAACAGTGGAGGTTGTCTTTGTCTCCACTGTTGTGTGACCCTGAGTTTTGCACATACACATTCATGGGTATTTGTGGGGTTTACCCACATGGGGTGAATAGAGGGCTTTTCCCAGAAAAAGAAAAACTTTATAGGGATGCTCCTGAATGCAGTTTCAGCGAATATATTTTGATGTTTTTCTGCTTGCCTAATATATCTTCAGAGTCTCAACATAAAACCAAACATAAGTAGCCATGCATGAATGCACATACCACAACAGATAGGATCTTACCATCTGTGTGTAAAAATGTAAATAATTTAGCATGTGCCACTAGTAAGGGGCACAAAGAAACTCAGTAAGGGGCACAAAGAAACTATATCAGGTTGTAAGGCAAAGACAGAAAGATAAAAGAAGATAGTCAGACACCCTTCATAAGGAATGCCAGCAACAACATGCTCACCAGCCCAGAGGATATCAAAGGCAGATGGAAGGGATATTTCCAGCAGCTGCTGAATGAATAAACACCCACAGAATATGTACTGTTCCAGAAACAGCCTATGATGAGAGAAGAAGAGGATCCCTCCCTAGAAGAAGTAAGAACAGCACTAAGGAAGATGAAGTCAGGGAAAGCAGCAGGTTCAGATGAGGTCACAGCAGATATGATAAAGATGCTGGGTGAGATAGGGGATGGATCAACAAAGCTGCTGTATGCAGATGATCTGGCAGTACAGACAGACTCTGAGCTAGAACTTCAGCAAAGGATAGGAGAATGTAATGCAAATCTGAAGGCACATGGGATGAAACTAAGCACAGATAAGATGGTGGTAATGGCAGCATATTGGGGAAATCAGAAGAAGCTGAGAATAGAGATAGAAGAGAAGATAGTGGAATGGGTAAACAGCTTCAAGTATCTGGGAGGGGTGGTTAGGAGGATGGAAGTCTGAATGAAGAGGTCAAAGCTAGAATCAGAGGAGATGCAATCAACTGGCATAGAGTAACAGGTGTCGTCTATGACAGAAGAATGCCAAAGAAGCTGAAAAGTAAGGTGTACAAGACAGTGGTGCAACCAGTACTACTGTAAGGTAGAGAAACCTGGGCAGTAAAGGCAGAACAGTTGAAGAAGCTAGAGGTGATGGAAATGAAGTGCCTGAGAAAGGTGATAGGATGCACACTATGGGACAGATGAAGAAATGAGGACATAAGAGCAGAGGCCAAAGTAGCTCCAATTTCAGAAAAGATCAAAGAGAAGAGATTACAGTGGTTTGGGCATGTGTAGAAAAGCAGAAGACAATCTGGTGAGGAAGATTTGGGACAGACAGGATGAAGGTAAGAGGAAGCAAAGATATCCAGCAAAGAGGTGGATGGATTGTGTGACAGAAGATCTGCGACAGTCAGGCATGAGTGTTGAAGAAGGCAAGAGCTTGGCACTGAATTGAGAGAGTTGGCGACAGTTAACACGATACCCCAACCCTATGTAGTAAAATGGGAAAAAGGGGGCTGATGATGATGATGATGATTTAAACCTTTTAATTGTGTCTGGTTTGTTTAGAGATATTTAAGCTCTTAGCGTACTTGCATATGTATTTGGTGACACTGTATGGGCCATTCCAATAGCCTTAGTCTTGGTCACATTTACCATTTGGATAATAGTAACAATACACAGTAAGATTGGTCACCCTTTGGGAAGGGCGTTAAAGTAGCTGATAAGGGGTTCTGGTAGCAGAGTTAGCTACCTTGTGGTCTGGGCAGAAGGGGGCATAGCTAGTAAACCTGTGCCAGTCTTTTCCAGGTGTGTGTTTGTGTATAAATCAAATCTCAAAGTGTGTGTGTGTGTGTGTGTGTGTGTGTGTGTGTGTGTGTGTGTGTGTGTGTGTGTGTGTGTGTGTGTGTGTGTGAGCTACTTGGGCAGGTAAACGAAGCACTGGATAAACAGAGAGTGTGCTGGGAGGACTTGGCTTGGAACCCTGGTTAAGGACTCAACTGTAACGCTGTGCCATTGGGGAGTCTTATTGGGGATGTAGAGAAAGAGGCAGAAACCAGCCCCAGACTGACTGTGATCTCTGTGTGCTCTTAAGGGAAATTGTATTTTACTATGTGTGTGCTTGTCATCCTCCCAATGTGCACATTCCTCACTGGTGCTTGTGGTGAGGATTGAGGCTCTTTGATTACTGGGCCAGTGCAGAGGCATCACAGGTAGTAAGAAGCTGTGTATGTGTTAGCTGATGAGGTAGTTCTAATCAGTTTAGGCTTTTAGTGCTATACAGTGGCAGGTTCTGAAAGGGGTGTTTGCTGCAAATGTAGCCGCTTTATTATAGCATTGTTCAAGTTTTGCTTTTTGTGATGCCTGGTGGTTAGTAAGGATGGGAGCACCATAAATTATTGAGGGGATGAGGTAAGTAGTAGCAAGTGTAGTTTTAGGCGCATTGGTGAAAGAGTTTTTGGCTCAGTAATGCATCCCTTGTTTTGGTGTTTTTTTATGCAATTTTGTATTTGCAAGACAAATTTAAGATTATCATCCGTAAGAAAGAGGATTTTACATTTTGGTTTAAAATGAGACAGGGTTTTGGGGAAAAAGGAAGTTTTTTTTTTTTGAAGGGGTGAGCATGCTATAATAGATAACGTCATAAAGGGAGATGCTGAGGGAATGTAGGCGAAGTGAAAGCAGAGGGTGCAGAAGTGGGGAGACCACTGACTACAAATTGAGGAAACTCATTTCAGTTTTGACTTAAGAAAGTATTTATTCTTTCTGGAAAGGGTGATAGATATATGGAACAGACTGTCAGCAGGGGTAGCACAAATTAGGTAAACAAATGTATCGTAGAAGATGTGGGATGTTAAGGAAAAAGACAGTGATGAAACGGTTGTAAAAATGATAACTATACACATAGAAAGACTAGAGAGTGACCAAGCACATCAGAGCTCGTCCTAAAATTGGTCAGTATTGATCAGTGCACTACCATGGTAAACAAACACAAATAAATACTTAAAGAAGTGCATAGATGGTCATTCTGTCTCCCACTTGTGGACATAATGTGATCTGCTATGAAGATGCTGAAACATATGCTTTGCCAGGTGGGAATGGTGTCCCTAAATTACCTGTTTTTGTCTTTTTCTTGCTACTGTTGCTATTTTCTGAGATCAGGTAATGAATGTTGTATTAATCAAGGAATATGGACGCTACTACTACCAGACACAAAATATGCAGTTCAACCTAGTCAGAGGAAGTGGCACATGCTGTTGTTGTGATAAATGATGGAAAAGTGGCACCAAATACTTATGAAGCTGGATAGGAGTACCTGTGAGCATGGGTGAAAAGTCTCCTCTACTATGCTTAGCAACAGTCAACATGAATCTGTTATATATAGAAGTTCATTTCCTGCAAAGCAAAACAAGTAAAACTCTCTGGAGAGAAAAAAGAAATGACTCACTATGCAAAGACATCCATGACCTGCTATACCCAATAAAATTGTTAAATATTGTGAAACAAATCTCTGTAAAAATTAATTTATGAATAATATATATATATTGTATATATATATATATATATATATATATATATATATATATATATATATATATATATGGGTCTACTACGGTTGATTGAAAACTCACTTGATTGAAAATTAAATTACTAGGACCACTTCACTGAAAACTCACTTCACTGAAAACTCATTTCGTTGAATGTCATAAATGGCTTTTTCCCCACTGTAGTGCGATCCTGGAGTTAGTATATAAAGTAAGGGGGTGTGGGGGGCATGGCCCCCCACATATCTTGGTTATATATTCTCTTTTGGAAACAGTCATTTATTGCACTTGTAACTATCACTGTGTATAGTTTAAAATGTTTATAATATGTGGGGGGGATATGCCCAACCTAACCCCCCCCCTTACTTTATATACTAACTCCTGGGTCGCACTACAGTTGGGAAAAGGCCATTTATGACTTTCAATTAAATGAGTTTAAAAGAAATGAGTTTTCAGTGAAGTGAGCTTTCAGTGAAGTGGTCCTAGTAATTTCATTTTCAGTCAAGTGAGTTTTCAATCAGCTGTAGTAGACCCATATATATATATATATATATATATATATATATATATATGTGTGTGTGTGTGTGTGTGTGTGTGTGTGTTGCATTTTTGTTGATCATTTCAGTTGTACAGGGCTTATGGCCCTTTTATAATAAACCTTGGGGATGCAAGTACCATTAATGCATAATAAAAAAAAAAGTTGTTAAAGTAGTTTATAATATGCAAAGTAGTGTAGTGAATAAATGAACGGAGTTAAAGGTCAGCGTCAACCACAGACTAGCACCAATGCAGTACAATCTTAACATGTAAATTCAGCATTCTCCTTTCTTTCAGCTCAAGCTGAAATAAATGCAGATTCATATATAAAGGAAACAACTAAGGTTCTAACACATTATTAACACTGTTACCAGAAAGCATGTACAGGAGGCAAGCAATCAATTAGCTTGGAAAATTGAAGGTATAAGATATATAGTGAGAGTAAATATAAGTGCAGTGTGTATGAGACAGAGGAAAGAAAGAGTAAAATGAAAGGCTCTAGTCACCTCTGGGAGTGTATGTGTACATCATTTTTGATAATGATTTTTTTCCAGTTTGGTCCAGAAAAAACTTTATATTAAAGCAGCTTTGCATAATGCAGGTATGCAGTTTCATGTTCGAAATGCTGTCTCCCCAAGCATAAAGTATTATTTGGAAAACAATTAGAATGACAGTATACTGCTGTAAGAGACACAGAGGAAGTATGTGGAAATCATGCTAGTTATGTCTCTAAAGAGACCCAGGCAAAATGATGTTAGAACATTATTTGAAGGAACACTTGTATCTTACTGTGAGATATTTTATGTCTTTAGCACTAACGGGAGGAACACTGCATAGTCTCTGATTTGAGATATTTACTCTTAATTGTTTTTGTCTCTCTCTCCCTGGTTCTGGATAAAAGTATCAAAGTCCATGCTCTGTTTTTCACTTAGTTTTTGTTGTGTAACTAAAAATGTTATGCAGTGTTTGTTGTAATACAGATCTGTAATACCAAATAACTGCAGAAGGTCACATAATACTGAAGAATGTATAATTCCAGTCAGGCCTGCTGAAAAACGTGTATCAGTAGTAATGTTACTGTCAGAGTAAAGTGGCAGAAATATTGTTTAAAACCGTGATGCTTCTTAAGGATTTCTAGGCAAAACTTTGCAAAAAAAAATAGAGACTGGAACAGTGATAGTAGTGGGAAAGGAATCAAAATATTTATATGATAGGTTATTTCCTTTTATGTTGCTCTTATTTATGCTCTCTAAATATCAAAGATGAATAGACTAAACTCTGTAGTTTTTTATCCACAACCTAGTTACAGAATCTACAGACATACAGTAAATGCAAGTATTGTATTATGTGCAGATGGTGAATAAATGCTATGTTTATTGAACAGCAGAATACTCCATCCATTTGAAGTTGGCATCATTCCAGTTAAGTTAACAAAACAAAACACAAAGATTAAATGTAGGTGAATAAAATAGTTGTTCTATAATTACTGCAAATGGTAGACAAAGCGACATAGCAAAGATGCACAAATTTACCATGAATTATGCATAAATTAATTAAGGATAAAGAATGTTTTAACTTATAACTTAGGAAAGACCTAATGAAATACCAGGCTGATAGGACAAAAGTATTCCCTTAAATGCCATACAGAGTAAGCAGAGTTTAAACTACAATTTTTAGACTTAGGAAAACTGGGGGATCTAAGATAAGATCAGATGTCCAGTGATAATGTTTAAAGCATTTATTTAATTTTGTGTTCTCTGTTTGCTAGCTTTTCTAGCATGTGTGCCTCCAAATCTCTTTGCAGAAGGGCAAATTAGCCAGAGATTTAGTTGTTTGGTACTTATTTGTTGTTTAATATGCACTTGAGAGCTGTTTTTGCTGTGCTTTTACATTAAGAAATTTCAGGACCAGACATCTTGTGGCAGAAGGTTTTTAATCTGGTCTCTCTGAGTTGGGAAGTACTGCAGAAATCTCAAAGTGTGGTTATTTATTAGCTAGAGGGCATAGGAGTCAGTTTTCAAGCTTTTTTCCTCTGATAAAAGCTGCCAGCTGAGTAGCAACAGTTAGCAGTACCCTGTATAGTAGTAAATGCCTAGGCAGTAAAATGTACCTCTGAAGTTAGGATTAAATCCAAAACCTGTTAGTATGGCATTGTGTGGAAATAATCTTAGAGTAGCTGGTTTGTGCATCAAACAGCAATATCATATTCTAGTATCATATAACATCTTGCCTTAACCCCAGAAACTACCCTAGGATAACCTTGTTAAAACCCAATCCTTAATCCAAAATAGCTGACCCTATTACGGGACCAAGCAACGTGGATATGCAGTTTGCAACTGTCTCTGTGGCCATGATAGATTTTGGCATCTTAAAACAATTTAACAATTGTCTCTTTTTCTCAGACAACCAGTTAATCATAAAGACAATATGGTATACAGGAGATGTAAATACACAACTTCCTAGGAGGCAAAAAGCTTGTATACAAATGAGGTTGTCATGAATACCCTCACTACATCCCTGTCACATACCATTCACCACACACACACATTGTTTTATGTTGAGGCACTCAAAAGAAGCCTTCCCAAACATACAAGACCTCCAAAGCCACCTAACGACAATGCTGTTTCCCAGCAATCACTAAAACACACACACCGAAAGCAACACCAAGCATCTCACATAAGCCTACACTTAATGGTCCCCCAAGTGCAAAGCTCATAAGACAAGCATGCACTTTAACTAATGATCTTGTCATTGAGGACTCCTTTGTGTGACACGCAGATGTCCCACTCACCAGGTTAGACAAGGAGAAGATAATGGCTAGTTGCCTGTCTGGAGCCAGGATCTGGCCAGACAAGGAGAAGATAATGGCTAGTTGCCTGTCTGGAGCCAGGATCCACAATACCATGCACACACTCAGGTCAGTGCAACCCAGGTACCAACATGATTCTACCATAGTCCATGTGGGGGTAAATAACCCAAGACATACCTCACTGGACTATATGAAAAGAGACATAATGGATCTCTTAGAATATATGTCACAGATAGGTATGAGCCTTGCATTGAGCAGCATTCTGCCTTCACCAAGGAAGATGTCACAGTAGAAATATAAAATAATCGATTTTAATAATTATCTTAGTTTCTGGTGTCACTCCAGGGGGATCCAATATCCATTAGAAGACCGCATTGATATGCCAAGGATGGGTTGCACCGGCCCCCCATATGTTTTGGATATTGGCTAAAATTTTACCCACCTCTGCCTTAGAGCCTTTTTAGGCAATGACAAAAAGACAAAACTACCAACATAGTGAAAAAGTATACAAGCAACTTTAAGGTATTACTGCCCAATGCTTGGAGCCTAACAAAAAACACCACATCCTTCAGACTCTCCCCACTCTGGAGAATGTAGACACCTATGCTCTGACTGAGACTCAGTTTAAAGCCTTGGAAAGTATTCCAGAAGTGCAACACTACAGTGCTTTTCACACATTTAGACCAACAATAGCACAGCTATGGGGCCAAAGGTGGAGGTGTTTTGATCTATATTATCAGCAAACCTACCTCCAGGTTGGTTATACAGGATCATATCATGGAACTCATCCACATATGCAAGACACCACTGGTAAGTTTCCTCACTATATTATGACTAGCTACAGCTCATCACTTACTTAAACCTACTAGAGGTACTCACCATCCAACCAAACACCCTATTCATAGATGACTTTAACTACCCCCTTACAGACTGGGAAATGACACTGCCTCACAGGCACAATGCTTCCTGGACTTTATAAACACAGCCTAGAAGAGATAGTGCACACTCCGACCAGAGGATCAAACATACTGGGTGTGGTTCTCACCAACATGGGAGAGCATTATGCACCCCCCCCCATGTCACTTCCTCACTAGTGAGGTTGGATCACAAAGCTGTCTCATTTGAAGTAAAAATCAACCCAGAAAATCCAGCTACACTAGTAACAGTTAGGAACTATTAAAAGGCAAACTACATCCTATTAAGCAATGGTTTACCAAATGTCGAGGCTCCCCCAACCTGGAGACCACAGCTACCTATGCAGAATTATTCAAGCAGTCAGTATACAAACATGAATGGCTGCATAGAGGCTGCTGTACCTACCAGAAATAAACCCAAAACAAACACTAAAAGCAAACCCCACTGGTGGAATACTCACCTAAACAGGGTATATAATAAAATAAGAAAACTCATGGCCAAAATCAGGAAAAGAAAAGAAAAAAGAAGACAAGGGTTCTCTTAACAGCTAAGCAAGCAACTAAGTTGTCTAATTAAGTCCAACAAGGCCAACTATAAGGTCAAGACAACTTCATAGGCTAAGGACAATCAGAAGGCCTCCTTTGGTTACTTCTGGAACCTCAGTGGTAACACACACCAGTGTGCTGGACTGGTAGTGAATGGTACCACCTACACTGATCAGGATGACAACAGCAAATCTACTAGCTGATAAATTCAGGTCAAACTTCAACCCCCACCCCCACCCCCTAGCTTCAGCAGGTGAACTCCCCTCCAACATACTTCCCCCAGGTATCAACAGGGACCAGGTCCTGGCAGCACTTTCTAAAGCCAAGAACACCACCTCTGTGGGTCCCAGTAACATCCTTGGTTGCCTCTAGAACAGTCTAAAACAAGACCTTTCAAGACCATTTGAGGCACTCTTCAAATACAGCCTTGAAACAGGCTGCACTCCAAGTGAAAGGAAGGCCTCAATAGTCATTGAGTTGCCACCTTTTTAAATGCCCAAAGTGGGACATTTTTGTACAAACGTCAGATTTTGCAAAGCAAAACATACCCTCAGCCAGTACAAAGGACAGAACTTAACTTTTTTTGCCTAAATAAACGCTTATTTTTGTAGCATTTTAGTTGCTTATTCTGTTTATTATAACATTTAGGTGTTTCAGAAACAGAATAACTTTGTTATGCAACTATTACATAAAATATAGGAAATATGTTTGTCCTAATATCTCAGGACATTTACCATTTTTTTCAATTTTTTTGCAGGACACAACTGCTAAAAGAGGGACTGTCCCTTGCAAAGTGGGACAGGTGGCAACCCTAGTCATTCCCCTCCACAAGGGCAGACCATCAACCATCACAGGGAACTACAGACCCATCAGTCTAACAAGCCTAATTTGCAAAGCCATGGAATGAATTATCAAGGAAATGATAACCAGGGACATTCCAACCTACACACACTGGACCCATCTCAATTTGGCTTTGTTAAGAGAAGGCCATGCCTACTTAATCTGGTAGACTTCTTTGGGACGGTCACCAAGGCAATGGATGAGGGTAAACAGTGCATGCTGTGTATCTTGGACTGGCTAAGGCATTTGATACAATACCACACTCAGGCACTGTTGACAAACTGTCTGAGCTAGCAGCATACCCTTACATGACTCACTAGATTGCCAGCTGGCTCACAGATAGGACTCAAGAAGTCAGGATTGGTGATATCACCTCCACCAAGACAGCATTCACCAGTGGAGTAACCCAGGGGTCTCTGTTGGGCCTGCTCCTGTTTGGCATCTACTTCTGGGAAGTCAGGGCTAATGTTAAAGGCCTCAGGCTCACTAAGTTCACAGATGACTGTAAATTGAGAGCTATTATAGATTACCACCATGACACAAATATCTTGAGAGTGGATTTAACAAAGACAAATGACTATTACCAAAGCCATGGAATAAAACTCAGTGCCACAAAATTGCATTATTCTGCCATTTGCGAAACTGTCACCCCAAGTTAATTACTCCATCAACAAAATGCCCCTGAGATTCATACTGGCAATCAGGGAACATATGTGGACAGCAATCTGGCCTTTGATCAATATGTAGCTAAGTTAATAAGAAAATCATTCTATGTTGTCCACCTTATAGGTAAGGGTATGTCATACAGATCCAAGAAAGTCACTGCACCACTCTACTTGGCCCTTATCAGACCTGTCATTGAATGCAATGCCCCCTTTGGCATGTAGCACTTGCAGCAGTTGCGATACCCACATATGTTTCTCACCAGGAGAATTCAGGGCACGAATACCCTGTCCTACATTGATTACTAAAAGTATCTATCTCAGTATTTAGTCTCCTAAAGGCTAGTGAGATGGGATCAATGCCTGACTCACAGGGCTTCTTCAGACCCAGCTGTGATTGAATTGTTGCACATGTGCAATACAAACAGCACCAGAAATACTAGATCCAGGAATCTGAACTTCACTTGTGACTTAAACAGAATGTGCTGAAGAGACAGATATGTATCTCAAAGGATCCCCCCACTATGGAGTAGGCCCCCCATCCATGTAAAACAGAGTTCATCCCTGACCCTATTCAAATGAAACCTTGACAATGGGATGGGAACATTCCTCTCAACAGTGCAGATTTGCACAGAATGTCCAGATTTTTGTCATATGTGTGCAGTCTGTTTCTACCCCCACTCCATTACCTTTAAATCTACCATTCTATCTTCTGGTGTTGTATCAACCAAGCAATACAGTTCCTTAACTCACACACCCCATCACAAATAATGATATACTCCTCTTTATTACCCATTTTGCTAGCCCCATATCTCCTTACCTTGTATGAAAACCAGTTTCTCACTGGATATCAGTACCCGAAAGGCCATACTATCACCCCAGCTGTAAGTCCTTCCACCTATCACCAATCATACAGTACTATGTCCAGCCCCACATCCTGCTCACTCTATCAACATACCAATCCCAGAAACATTAGTTCTAGATCTAAACACTACCATAAACTTATAAATAAATTCCTGAAATTCATCACTAGGTTTAAACCTAACCTCACACTTGGTTGTGATATCCACCCCAGCCCTGGCCCATCCACTTCGGTTAAACCTACCCCATCTACTTGCAATCCAAGTTATAAACCTACAACTAATAGGCCATCTAACTCTCTCCTGGCCTGTCACCTTAACATTAGAAGTATTAACAACAAGGTAGACGAACTCCACGCACTCCTAGCTGTCCAGTCCCCTGAGATTCTCTGCTTATCTGAAACCTGGTTAAAATCTAACACTACAGACAACAAAGTGTTACAACCTGGGTATAACATACACAGGCTGGATCGTGCTTCCAGGAAAGGGGGTTGGGTAGCTGTTCTCTATAAATCTGCATTGAACATCACCATTGAAGCTATACAGCCACCTCAAATTAACAACTCAGAGATTCTTGCCACCAAATTGCAACTTAATAAAAATAAATGTATCAATATCATCAGTATGTACATTCCCCCGGCAATAATATATATACACTTGAAGTTACCCTTCACTGGATAACATGTCACTACCCCCAAGAAACCCTACTACTCGTAGACCTTAACATAGACTGGAACACCTGTTCCTCAGATTCCCTAACCACCCATGTTAACATGCATGCATTTTCATAAATCATAACAACCCCTACCAGGATAGGTAAACCTAACCAAAAAGAATGCATACTTTATTGGGTACTTATAAATAGTCACCCCCAACTGTACACCTCTGGGACCCTCCCTGATGACCTAAGCAGTCACCTTCTCACCTATATAATTAAGCACAAAGCCATCAACCCCTAACAACTCTTACTCAGAATGGTAAGAAACAAAAAAAACTTTAACCCCGCCAAATTCCAACAAGAGCTAAACTCATGTAAATGGTCAGTTCTAAAACACCTCCCCTTAGAGGAAGCAGTCGCGTACGTTAACAACAATTCCTAGAAATCCTTGATTCTCATGTATGCGTTCGCTCAACAAGAACTAAGGCAAAAACTGCGCCATGGCTTTCTAAAGAATCCAAACTAAAAATCACCCCTTAGAAACAAGGCATGGGCATTATGGCATACTACTAAAGACCCCCAAGATCACATTAAATATAGGCAATCAAGGAACAACACTAAAAATCCATTTTACGAGACAAAAAAAAACTACTACTATAATCCACAGGAAATAAATCAAAATAAACCTCAGAAGTTCTGGGCAGGTTTAAATAAACTATTACATCTTGGACAAACTTCCACCTCAATCTCTGCAGCCACCATTGATAAACCTTCTGAGGAAGTCTCCAACAGTTTTAACTGATTCTTTACTGAATCAATGCAAGCCCTAGCTAGCCAACTACCTCCCAGTTCCCCTGGCCCTAAGAGTACCACCCCTAGAAACCAACTCACATTTAGATTCCAACTAGTGGCCACTTCACTTATCCGTACCTTGATCAAAAAATTAAAACCAGCTACACTTTCCACTGATCAACTCCCTGCAGAGTATCTACAAAAAGCAGCTGATGCCATTGCTTACCCCATCTCGATACTAATCAATCGAACTATAGCAGAAGCCACAATTCCCACCATCTGGAAAATATCCTATGTAATCCCACTTTGCAAAGGAGGTAGATCTACTGAGCTATCCAGTTATAGGCCAATAGCTATATTATTCCCACTTGCAAAGATTATGGAAAATGTATCCATAGACAACTGATGCACCACCTAATTCAGAATAACCTCATGGCAGACTCCCAGCACAGCTTCTGACCTCACCACAGCACTACTTCAGCCCTCCTAGCCTTCTCCAACACCATAAACCATAATTGCAACAATAATAACATATCCTCTGCCCTCTTCTTGGATCTCTCTAAGGCATTTGATATGGTCGATCACCAACTTCTAATACACACCCTGAAAACATTCTGCCTAGATACTAAAGCCCTTCAATGGTTCCAATCTTATCTGAATGATAGTTAGCAGGCTGCCCTTTGGCAAAACAAACTCTCTAAACTCTTACCCAACACCCTTGGTGTACCCAAGGGTTCTATACTAGGGCCCCTTCTGTTCTCCATCTTCATTAATGACCTTTATACTATTATCCCAAAAGTCAGCTGTATCCAATATGCTGATGACTCCACCCTGATCTGCTCAGCCTCATCTCCAACAGAGCTATGATCAGCTACACAGGCCACCTTCAACACAATTGAAAACTAGCTTTCTGGTTGTCGTCTGATCCTAAATCTCAAAAAACAAAAATGTTGCTTTTCTCACCAACACACAGGTCTACTGCATTCACCTTTACCATAAAATCTAATAATGGCACAATAATCTCCCTAGACTCCTCTACAAAACTATCAGGTGTTATCATAGATAATAATCTTAAATTCGAACAACATGTTAATCAATCCATCAAGACCATCAATAAAAAAACTAGGGTCACTTTATGGGACAAAAGCCTTCTTAACCCCTCCTGCTAGATTTTCCATAGCTCACTCTGACCTACTTTCAACCCTTCTGTATGTATCCCCTTTACTCTCTAATCTAAACAAGTCTGTCTTTAACAAACTCTCTATCTGCTGCAACCACATTGCCAGATTTGCCACTGGGCTGCCTTATAGGACACATCATTGTATCAACCTAAACCATCTTGGGTGGCTAGAATTACTCAGCTTGATCCAGTATAACCTACTGATTATTGCCTGTAAAATCCTTTACAATCCAGACAATACTCCTGCTCTTAAAAATATTATCACCCCTATAACAATCCCAGATCTCTTCGATCTTCTAATAGACTACTAGTTCAGACTATCAAAACTAATAGCTCTGCTGGTGACTCTCCCTTCGCCAACTCTGTAGGCAGATCCTGGAACTCTCTCCCAGCTGATATTACTTTACTTACCACCCTGAGTCAATTTAAGACTAGACTCAAACAACATTTGACACTAAACTGGCTATGTCAATGTAGCAAATCTGACTAACTCACCTCTAGAATTAGTTAAAAACAGTAATTTAGCCTACCCGTGTCACTTAATCCTGACCTACACTTGGGATTATCTCTAACCTTGGAACTTGTATAACTTGTTTAGGTATGTAACCACTGTAAATATTGTATCTGTAATCTTAACTGAATGAGTTAAAAACAGTATTTTAGCTTACCTGTGATACTTAATCCTGACCTACTCTCAGGATTATCTCTAACCCTGGAACTTGTATAACTTGTTTAGGTATGTAACCACTGTAAATATTGTATCTATAATCTTAACTGAATGAGTTAAAAACACTATTTTAGCTTACCTGTGTTACTTAATCCTGACCTACTCTCAGGATTATCTCTAACCCTGGAACTTCTATAACTTGTTTAGGTATGTAACCACTATAAATATTGTATCTATAATCTTAACTGAATGAGTTAAAAACAGTATTTTAGCTTACCTGTGTTACTTAATCCTGACCTACTCTCAGGATTATCTCTGACCCTGGAACTTCTATAACTTGTTTAGGTATGTAACCACTGTAAATATTGTATCTTAAACTTAACTGCTTACCTTGGAGCTTTTCTCCCCAGGCCTCCACTGAAAAAGGACATGCATCCAGTCGGACTATCCAAGTTAACAAATGTAAAATAAAATAAAAAAATAAAAAAAAATAAATAAAACAGAAGAGTTTTTCTGGCAAATCAATAAACAATCTTTGAGGATTGGAGTCAGAAATTAATGACATTTATTTGAGTTTCTGACTTCATACCATTCCAAAAATATAAAAATGAAAAACCTGTTATTCAATCATCTTCCTGAGTTTGTAAGAATAATAATTAAAAAAAAGTCCCAAATTTTGGGTCTTTGTGCCCCCATTATTTATGGCTTTGTCCAGATTTCTTGCTGAAAGAGGTTGAGAGGTATGGATTGGAAATCCCTTATGGCAGAGGCCATAAATAAGAAAGAAAAGTATTATCCTAAGTAATCCCCCCCACAAGCCTTTAGCTACCTGGCTACTAACATGCACTGCCCCCATTTCAAAATGTAGATCATATGGCATCAAACATATGGCTTCTACATTTTGAAAAGTCGATCATGTGAACTATATCCATTTCAGCATGCTGAAGGCAGCGAGTTTCACTGATATTTGAAAGTGAAAGCATTTAACACCATACTTTCTCCTGCAGCATCTGATAGCAAGTTGGTTGCAAACTATCACATAGTTTTATTTAGGCACTGTTTGGGTAACAGAGCTCTTGACAAGGGCATCCTACAACAGGCTTTTGCTGAAAAAGGAACAAATGGACTGGTCAGGTTACAGGAAAACTGATGGCTGGCAGGCAGGCAATAGAGAGGTAAAAAAAGTGTTAGGAAGCAGAAAGCAGGAAGGAGCAGAGGACAGAGTATAGCCAAAAGAGGGGAGAAAATGTCAGTATCTGGGAGAGGATGGGGATAAGGGAGAGATTAAGGATAGTGCATTCAAGAGGTACTTAAAGGAAACAGAAAAGTAGAGACCAGAAAGTAAATAGAATCTGAGGGAAGAAGCTGTTAATAGAGAGGCAA
The DNA here is from genome assembly GCF_019279795.1 of Protopterus annectens. Taxonomy (NCBI): domain Eukaryota; kingdom Metazoa; phylum Chordata; order Ceratodontiformes; family Protopteridae; genus Protopterus; species Protopterus annectens. The sequence continues at coordinate 1,275,991,531 of NC_056746.1, read as the reverse complement.
AGCACAGGCAGGGGGAAACAGAGAGGCAGATGGCAAAGCTAATGGAAGTAAGAAATAATTACTAGGTAATGTACAGGACAGCTACATGCCATTTAATAACATCAAAGGAACTTTTGGCAAAAGGTTTACATCAATGTGTAACTATCTAAGACTTTATAGAGTTGATTGTGACATAAACTGTCTCCTTCTGAATGCATGACATTAAGACAAATGAATTTTCTGAGATCAGGAAATATATACATGTGTGTATACATCCCTAGTCCTTGTTTAGTTAGCTGCTTTACAAATCTCGCTTCTGTGTGACCTTCACAAGCCTTAAACAGGTCATTACTGCACCTCTGCTGGGCAGGAATCACTGTCTTAGTCTCTGGGTCTTACCAGAATTACAGCAATTTTCTCACAGAGAAAAAAGTCTTCTGCAAAGATTGTCTTTCCACTGAACAAGTCTGCACATTCTCATAAACACTGACATGGTATTCAACAAACGTGCTCATATGCACCATTAGAACTAATGGAAGAGATTCACCTGGGGTATATAGAACATGATGCCCTGTAGGGTATGGACCATGACAGATGGGTTGAGATTAATCCATGAATTTATATCCCTCCCATGTATTCCATTTTTGTGTCATCGATCAAGTTCATGAGGATTCTAAGGCGGTGACCTTGGGCATTAAAATTGGATGTTAAAGAATTGTCCTGGCAATTAAGGCTGAATGCTCATATACGCCCCTGGTATTAATGAAGGTCTATCTATTAAATGTATTTTAAAAATGAAAACTTTAGATAGATGAATGTATATATTCCTTATTTTGACATTAAGTCTTAAATTGATTATTTTTGTATATCCAATAAGCTTTATGATGCATCTAAGTAGGATATATATTTAGTTTTACATCATTTTACATTATTTTTATATGTGTGCATATGTTTTTAAATGTAACTGATTTAATGGGGCGGTCCTTTGGAATACTTTTATTCTGACTGTTGCTTGTGAGTATTTAACAACTGCATTTTGTGAATGATTTTGTCTGAGGAAGTTCAACTAATGTGTGAACGAAAGCAATAACATTAAACTGTGTTTTGTAACCTTGATTTTTCATCTTGCCTTGATTCATTGGTTGGTGTTTATCCTTTGTTTCATTGAAGGTTGAGATTAATCCCCCAGAAATTAAATTAAGCTACAAGTAAGTTATACTACAAGAACCCTCAAACAACTATTTGAAATGCTGTTTGTACATAGCTCTCAACCTCTTAGCACAAAAAACTGGAGAAAGACAAAAATAATGACTGAACAAAGCCTCAGAAATAGAGAGAAATTTTAAACATTGCTCTTATAGCTTAGAAAACCCGCGGTAGTAGTGCTGCGGTAGCGTTGTTGCCTCACAGCAAGACGTTGTCCCATTTGATTCTCAGCTAGAACGTCTTCTGTGTGGAGGCATACGTGAATGGGCGTGCCTTTGTTGAAGGTTGTGCGTCAGGGCTGGTAACTCGGTACGTAAAAATCCTCTACCAAACATTAGCGGACCGGAGTTCCGCTGTGGTGACCCCTAACCGGGATAAGCCGAAAGACACAACAAGCTCTTATAGCTTAGAAAGTTGCTAGAATAAAAGGTCTTGTAATACCATATTTTCTGAAGGATATAAAGTCTGAAACTCAAATGTCTGTCATTATTTAGTGAATTCATTCTTCACTGATTTGCCACAAAAATCCAGAAAATCACAGTTATGAGGAACAGAGCAAAAATATGAAGCAAAAATCTGGACATTCTGTGAAATTCTGTACTGTTGAGAGGTATAATGCAACAATATATTTTACATAAAAGTGTGCAGAGCTCCATTGCCGTAGATATCACAGTTGTTAATGTAGTTGTCTGAGATTTAGATTTAGTAACAAGTCTCCTTAAGGTAGCTTAGATGAGTTTAATGCTCAAAGCTAGTAGAAAGAGTGATTTGTATGTCACACTCCTACAACTACAAAGTATTACCCTACTTTGAGCATATCATAAATTATTCTGTAAAAGACATTTTCACTCTACTAATAAGTATCTACAAAGCATGGGTTTTTTTCTGCGACACAGAGTTAATATAATAGGAGCCGATTTGTGGATGAAACAGTGAGTGATATCTTAGCTTACAAGAAACCTAATATGTCTCCACCTAAAGATGCAGAAAGTCAAGCTGTAAAAGAAAGAAATTTCAGTCTTCAGCTGATCGCATAGTACTTAAAGAGCAGCCTTGTCTCTAACTCACTCTGTCATCACTTTCTTTAAGACCAAGACATTGACTCTAATAGTCTTGTGTGCCAAAGCTTAAGCATCCAATAGTAAGCATCCATTCATAAGCCACACAGTACGACCCAAACATTGCTGGGGTAAAACCTCCTACACTGTCTTCATCAGCATTTTAACTTTGAAGAGAACATCGCCATTAAAGAAAGGCTTTGAGGATTTTAAGTGTGTCACACACACACACACACACACACACACACACACACACACACACACACACACACACACACACACACACACACACACAAAATGAGTTAGGAATCCAACTTTTGGACAGAGTCCTACCTTTACAGTGAGAACTGCAGAGAAAAGACATGTTGGAATCTGGCAAAGTACTCCTTTCACACCATACAGAAGTAATTGATGGAGGTGTGCTCATTCATACTAATTCAACCAATGACTGTCTGATGGTGACAGCATAAAAGCTGCATGAGTCACAGGCTGATGGTTTTGTGAGCCAGACAGCATCCTTTCTTACATGAAGTAGATTTCACCTGCCAGAGCAATCTGCCAAACAAGCGTGCCAGCAGTTGGGATGTGTGGGTGAGTGCAGCCATCCTGAATGTTGCTGTTCCATTGTGGGGCAGTATTCTTCCTTAGATGTCCTATGTACCTCTTAACTTGAAAAGCAAGCAGCACTGATTCTAGCGCTTTTCTGTATGTGCATGATAAAATCTGGAAAAACAAGATTTTCTTATGCCCATTTAGTTGACACGTAGTCATGTTCCTTTAAGCAACGATTGTTTTGATGGGGCTTCATTTTGACTACTCTGAGACTGCCACCAATAGAGTTTAATGCTGTTTCTGAATTTAAGTGATTAGAAGTAAAAGAAGATGTACGTTTTTTACTTTACAAGTTTCATTTTTCTACACGTTTGTGCAAACTTGAAAGTCATTTATTTAATGCTCATGATGTGACAGAAAAGCACTCACATTGAGTAGTGAAGGTGTGGCGATCTCTTACATGAAAATGTTTATTTAGACTATGTGATATTTTATAGTGTAATCTTTTATGGTTGCGTTACTCTGTAGTTTAGATGCTTTAACTGTGGTATTTTCATCCTGAGTTAGTAGGAATTGATGTTTCATTATCGATTCCTACCGCACGTGTTCTGCCTGCACTTAAGCTGTTATTTACATAAGCAGCAGGCTTTGAATTGTTCACACACAACTAGGCATCTGTTCTCCATCAGGATGCTTTCCTGCTGGAATTATACCATTACTTTGTCCTAAGGAAGAAAATTACACCTCTGACACCTCACTGGTATTACTGAAGCCACCATTTAAATCCGAATCACTAGCAGTACAGCCTTTACTACACACTCCTAGGCCAAGGGAATCCAATAATTAAAAAGCAGTAGCACACAACACAAACATGTCTTTCTTTTTCTTTTTTTTTCTTTTTTGTCTTTAAGCTGTTTTGTTTTGAGTGTGAATATGAAAATAAATATGAAGTTTAGAGCAAAATCTACTTCTAGTCTTCCTTCGTTTCTTGACTTAGATTAAAAAAAAATTCCAGCACACAATTAACTGATAAAGTTACAAAGTATAACGCATCATACATACTTATATGACTATATATATATATGTATATATTATATTATATTATGTTATATTATATTATATTAAATTATATTATATTATATTATATTATATTATATTATATACGCAGATTAATATACATATACACACACGTATGTCTGTGGTATTTGACACAAAAGGAGGGGAAGTTTATGCACTGTAGATATAAGATATATTTTTCTGTGCACTTTAGAGTATATAAGAAAAAGATTATGACAGAAATGTTTTATTTCAGGTACTATTGTACCAGACACCCCAGAGTTAGCGTGGCATCTGCATGTACTAGAAGTAAGTTGTCTCATACTGTACACTGAATATGGTTAAATTATTGTGAGCTCAGCACACCGATGCAGTTAATGAGGAACAGAAGGGGACAAGTGACTAAGGGGCATTTCTCTTTATTTCATGTACTAACTCTTGGGAATGCAGCCTCCAGTATCTGTGTCATATTTGGTTGCTTGAGGGATGGGTTTCTCACTTAGGCAAAGTGAAGGCAGATGAGCTTGGGATTATTAGGTGGCACAAGGGATTTTGAACTGCTATGTCAAAAGACTAAAAGAATGAAGAAGACCGAGAATCATGGTTTAAGCTGCAGATGGTTGGGCCTAAGCAGAGTGCTGGTAATGCTGATCTGTTAGGCCTGCTGAAGAGCGTATTACACATAAAAGGAGGCATCCTGCAATGTATGCAGATCATATCTTTCGACTTAATGAGGTGTCCATCTAGCAACATGAGAAAAATGCCCCAGTTAGACTACACCAAGGAATCTGCCTTGCACTGGACTGATAACGAAGCAGCTCTCAAAATCTGCTATCATACTAATGTTTGCTTTAGTGTAACTAGAAGGGCAGACATTAAAGAGAAGAAATATAAGGTGAACTGTGTCTAGTGACTCTGTTTCTCATTATCCTGACACTAAGCAAACAATCAGTGTTGACAAATGCTTGTAATTGCCAGGGGAAACATTCTGTCTTCATCTACCTTCTTGCCTTTCCACAGTTCTGCAGTGTTTTCTGATAACATTGCATGTCAGCAAAGGTTGGCGGCTGATTAATACACTTCAGGCACTGTGCTGAAAATTCTGCTTGCAAGGTACTGTAACAACTCAGTCAGGAAAGAAAATTTTCTAATTGCAGTACATTTGCTTGCATGTGGACTTTGCCCAATGCTTGATTGAATCTCAGATCTCCCATGTGGTTACCCATTACACTGAAAGCCCTTGCAGAATGAAGAAATGGCATTTCTTGCTTTCTCAACGGTAGAGAAACAACAGGGTTCCATTCGTCATAATGTCCTTTCCTGTCATACGAGAAGCTGTAGAATCTACTAAAGATTAGAAGAATGGGGGATGGGAAATGCTAAGCAAGCATGCATACAAATGTGTGCCAGAGAACACAGGTGCAAAACAGCATGGTATGAGTTGTAATACTGACCAAATCAAATAATTGGAAATGGAATTAGTTTAGTGCCCTATCTAACCTACCTTGGCCCTAAACTAGCAAAGGTGTATAGTGGTACATTGCATGTAACCTGAATGTCACTCGGTGCAGTCAGGCCAATAAGATTCAATCACACGAACAAATGAAGCAGGCAAAGCACAGGTTTGTTTCCTAGCATTTCTCTGCAAGGATGCAATGTCTTTTAATGCTTATTGCTGGGCATCTCTGCTTTTTGTCTGAAAATATTGGTGTCTTACTAGGTACAATCTATACATATTACTGATCTGCAATGCCCCTTTTGCAGGTGCTGTTAAAGTGACCCATTTTTGAAGAGATTTGTCGATTTCCTTATTTTTCACCACTGTTGCCAACTCAGATTTCAGAAGGTTAAAAAACAACTTCTGTGTTTATACAGCAGGAGACAGTCCAGCTCTCTGCTGTGGTCTAGGCTAACTCTTCAAACCTGAAATGCAAAATAAGCACAGAAAGGAATCAAGAAGCAAATAAAGATGAGGAGAATTCCCCTCCTCTGAATAAATACCGGGGCTTAGAAAAAGAATACAGCTATAACTTGGGAAGTGTTAAAAGAAGGTACTAGTTAGTTAAGCAGCTTAGAAAATGGATCAAGAAAGAGGTGAGAAATTATATAAAAGTCAAGTGTATTTGTGTTTATGATTCAGCAGAGAAGTTAATAAGGGTTCACAGGAGTGACAATATGTTTATATATATATATATATATATATATATATATATATATATATATATATATATATATATATATATATATATATATATATATATATATATCTATATATATATATATATATATAGTCCACTTTTCAAATCCTGAAAGACCAAAATCCCAAATGTTATTTTCGCAAGACAAAAATTATAAAAATTAAAATCCCTAAACATACAATTTTTCCCAGGGCAAGTAAACACTTGCCCAAAACTGCACAGTAAACACTGTACCATCGGAACCCCCCCCCCTCGATGTGAGAGGCTGCACCTCTCACACCCCCTAACTATATATAACAACTCCGGGATCACACTACAGTGGGGAATAGGGCATATTTCCCCATGATGGGAAACTGTTTACTTGCCCTGGGAAAAATGATGTGTTTCAGGATTTTAACTTACATTATTTTCGTCTTACGAAAATAACTTTTGGAATCTTTCGGGATTTGAAAGGGGATCCATATATGTATATATATATATATATATATATATATATATATATATATATATATATATACACACACATATATATATATATATATATATATATATATATATATATATATATATATATATATATGGACATCTTAAGCAAACCACTAGAGTCAAGTACTGGAGTATATACCTTAACTATGCAGGATATAAGGCCTACCTAAAACATTACTGGTGTAAGCTACCTTCTAATTCATGATAAGTGATTCTCCTCCCACAAGAGTATGATGGGGTTGTCCTACTCAGTCAAGTGCAGATTTAGCACTTATCTTTTGGCTGAATTTTCTTTATTGCAGTTAATGTAAAACATCCGATTTTATTGTTCATAGTGATCAGACCACTTGTACAAGACCTTTCTTTGGTCTTGGGTGTGCAGATTCACTTTTTCTAACTGATGCGCAATCATGGAATTAATGTATTTAAAGAAGGATGTGGGGGTGAAGCCTCTACATCGAGGTGCAGGGTGGTTTGCCCCCACATAAACATTTTTAGTTGTATTTTCCTTATTTTTGAGATGCTTGTTTGAGTAAGAGAAACCTGACAAACCATAACTCATCCAGTAATTTGAGGAGTTAACCTGTCCTCGGGCAAGGGTGCAATAGCGAATTAATTTTCTCACCGCAACACTGGCAATTTAGGATGGAAAAATCTGTTTTTCATAATGACTGTAAGAAGTAAACCTTGAATCAGAATTGGTTGGAGATGCATTGAATCTATCCAGCTACCTAGATGATGCTTGAGCTGGGTTTGTTCTGACACATTAATCAATCATTATCTAGGAGTTAAAAGATGGAGTTTTATTGCTGCACACATGTAGTCAAAAAAGCATGTGGTTCCTAAATTATTTTATTGACATTTCTTTGAAATAAATTTAAATCATGTTTCAATTAATTAATTTAATTTTATTTTGTATTTAGGGGACTGGATCAGTGGGTCTCTATTTCTAAACATCTAAAAATAGAAAAAATAGAAAATAACTAGGAAATAACTGATGTGTAAAATATGCAGTCATAACTTAGCGCTGACAGCAATAGGTTAGGCAGGATACCTTCAGAGTTTGATTTCAGGAATGAATATGACAGATTTAAGATATGGTTCAAAGGGATCACTATAAACATGTCAAAGGCCTTTAAGATCTCAGTAAAAAGACAAATGGATGTTATGGAAAGGAATGGATTTTAGAAAGGACATGATATCTTGTAGTATAATAGAAGAGAAAGAGAAGAAAGGCGATACAGTTATGCTATCCGACTTTAGTAGTGATGGCCCATTCAATAAAGGGCTTGTCATCCATTATAAACTTCTAAAATGAGCTCAGCAAGTGCACCTGCTATGCATGATGGTTGCCTCTTTGTAGATGGTACACGTTAGCATAATGAAGAGTCTGGCCTGCAAGATGATTGCTCTTTCTAGAGACATTTTTAAGATTCCTTAATGAAGGAATGAACGACTGAATCTTTTTTCTTTCATGAATATTACCTTTGCTATGTTGCAGGTTTTGGTTATTTTTTGCTCCTACCACCACTATCATTTCATTATACTGGCCCAGCACCCCTATAATATCTGCACCAGGTCTACAAGCTGTTTACTCCTTTGCCCAGACTTTAATCTGGTGCTGCTAGGGCCAGGGAAAGAATGAAGAATTCGGGGGCCCAGCATGTCTGTGCATCCATTGGGGGGAGCATTTATGAGGTACCTGTTTCCCCCATCCCTTGATGACCTAATGGTATGTCTGGGGGTGCGCATGCAATGGAGATGTGTGCTGTATCACCCTGTCTCCACAGCAGTGGCCCAGTCATGTCTGCACCCTATTTTCCTCTTTAGGTACTCCTATTAGTGTGTCTTTCCCAGCTTCCACCAAGGATAAACACAGTAGATGCCCATAGGTCCACCTATCCACCATGGTATGGTAATGTCTATCCCTCCCTGCCACGCCATCAATCACCCAAGTCAAAAAAGGAACCCGGATCACCAGGGTCATAGTCAGGGCTTTGTCTTTGTCTGTACTACCAGAGAACCTTCTGTTATAACAAAATGTATTCTATTTTTTTTTCAGTTAACCTTACTCCCTATAAATTTATTGTTCGGCTATGCCTTATTCCTTTGCCAGAAAAAGTTGTGGATTTCAGGATGAGCCATGGAAAAGGCTAATCACTATAAGAAGACAAACAATACAGAAAGGGAACGTAAGTGACTATCATAACAAGCATCAAGCAATGACTTCTGCTGCTGTAGCTCAGACTCACCAGTTCATTCCTCATGTTATTGCATCACATCACCTAGAAGAAATGTCAAACCAACCCAAAAGAAGAGCCTATAATGCTATCTGCCACAGATCATGTTTAGTTTTTCAAACCTAATATCTTCAATAAAAATGTGTCATTAGTACTGCAGTCCCTTGAGTTGTGATTAGAAATTTCTCATTGTTGTCTCTCAACAACCATCTTGTAATACTTGTGCTTGTATGATTTAATTATGTCAACTGGAATTCCTGAAGCATTTTACTCTTATTATAAGCAAAGATGTTGGCCGGATCAAGCCTGACGTACTCCTACTTGTTATGGTTCAAAGGACTTAGGACAGCATAGCATATTATACCAAAAATGTTTCATCTTCCTCCTGCAAAAGCAAGCTTTGGATAAAGCTCATTTATATGCAGTGATCATTAAAGTTTAAAAATAGACTGTATATATTATTTTAACTGCATCTAATTACTCATTGTTAAATCTAAATTGCTGAAGACATTTTTATTAATCAGTATTTGTGTGTTTGTCGACATAATTCCTACATCTTTCATATGAAATAAATCAGAGAAGTTAAAAACTGAACAACTGCTGTTTTTTTTATTTTATTTTTTTTTTTGCTACGTTTGCTGACTGAAGTTTATCACTTGTGTTGCTGCATCTGGAAATATACCCCTTCTGGTAAAATGCTCTTTTTCAGTTAATTATTTTAGATTCAGGGTATACCACTCCATGAGGAAAGTGAGAACTTATCCTACACATAAAATATGTATTTTAATGTTTTGGTGACTGTTTTAAAGTTGTTGAACTTATTTTCATTTATCTGAGTCTCTGTTTCCTCCATGTGTCCATACTTTTTATAAAGATATTTGAGATTTAGTAAAAAGAAAATAACATTTGCAGAATAAAGCATGAATCAAAATCCATGAATTTGGCCCCTTTTAATTATGAGGTATTAAGTAAAATAAAAAAAATGTCTTCTTTTCCCCCTCCTAGCTATTCCATTTAGCTTTTTTTTAACAAATTATGTTTTAGTTTATTTAGTATAATCTTTAATAACAACTAAAAAATATTTTACCTGGAGTTCATGAAGCAAATGCAAATAGTCATTATGGGTGAAGAACTTTGAAATAAAATGATTTTTTTTCTGTGTTTTCTCTAGAATTAAGACGTAATGTGGGTAGAAATCTGACCCAATTTATTTTCTGAAAACTATATTTACAATTATCTGATGATGGAAGTAAATAATAAGCTCACCTAGTTTGCCATTTTAAGTACATTTACTTTCTACTCTACCTCCATCCCTAACTTCCTTTTAACTATATTTAGAATTATCTGATGTTGGAAGTAAATAATAAGCTCACCTAGTTTGTCATTTTAAGTGCATTTACTTTCTACCCTAATACCTCCATCCCTAACTTCCTTTTTATGCTTTTTTTTCCTCCTGCCCCATGCTGTCTTGAATGCCTCTGTGCTGAGAATTCCATTTGCATCACTGACGATGGTCCACAACTTTCTCTGTAGGAAAGTACTCCTGGATATCCAGTAAACAGTTATTCCTTCTATTTTCTTAAAGACCTTAGGAGACACTTTCATGGCTGGAACTGCCTCACTACTTTCCCTTCTCATGGCTAATACCCCCACACAAACTCATCTACAGATCTAACCATTGCCCAGTCCTAATTAGCATTATTTAGTATTACTCCCCAAATAGACAGCTCTGCTAACAACCTACTTCTCCACATAATCTCATCTAATAATTCTGCTGGTGACTCTGTATATTCTTCCTATGTATCTAGACTATGGAACTCCCTGCCTCCACTACTTAGACAAACTGGCAAACTTAAACTCAAACAACACTTACAGGATACACAACTCTGCTGTTGTTCCACACCAAACTAACCCTATAGTGAGGGAGCAAGGGCCTTAATGGACCATAGGACAACACTAGGCAAGCAATCACATGGATCGTAAGTGGTCTAGTTATATACACCTTTAAGCAGAACACACTTAAAATTGCTCTTTCCACCCTTTATGAATACTTAATAGTGCCTCTATCCCAAATCAAGTAGGGCTGTACATGATAGAAATCCTGGTATAAATTTATGTCTGTCGATCCACTCATCAAGACTAGCCTTAAAAGGAAACAAAGTGGTACATTCTTGACCTGTAATGTCAACATTAACATATTCCACAGGTTGGGAATACATTCAGTTAGGAGCAATGCCCTCTACTGAGTCTTGCTTGTTTGTTGGTGTAAATTTAGTTGTGTAAACATTAAACAGCAAATACAGCAGTACGGGTGTTTGTAGAGTCACTCGTTTTGTATAGAAATAGGTGGTGAAATAAAACTGAATGTTTTCTGGCTGGAAAAGTGAGATGTCACCAGTGAGTAACCAGTAGGCTAACCAATATAAGAAAAGTTATAGTAATCTATCAGGATAATTGAAGGATTTAAGGCCTTTAATTTTCCTAGTTAAAAAACATTGGCCCTTTCCAGTTGAGTGACATGCTGGAATTTATGCATACCAAAAGAGTCATTGCATCTGATGAAGGATCTGATAAGGGAACGTATCATGGATAGATGGGAATCAGTGGACTCTTAAAGCCTGGATTTGGGAATCAGTGGACTCATAAATCCTGGATTGGGTGCATTTTTCTGGCATTCTGGACAAGAAGTGTAAAGATTTTAATTATGCCTGGAAAGTAAAATGTGACTAGTACTCTTGTGTTAATTTTGTCCATCCCCAGATAACTCTTAGTATAAATTATGTTGAATGTCCTCTCAGTCTAGAAGAAATGAGAACATTCTATTTGCTATCCTAATCAACAACATTGTTTATATTTTATTTCCCTGTCCTTAAACCATTAACTTATCTTTGTGCTTTTTGATAATTTAAGGGACCATTCCACAATGATCGTCTTTGCTAGCACCTTCTTGACTTTTTCACTAGCATGTCTTAAAGAGGAAGGTGTAGCTTCCTCTCCCAAAAGCAATGGCATTGCAGCTTCTTCTATATATTCCACTGCAAAGGTTAATTCCAGACAAAGGTCACAGTCTGCTTTACTTTTCCAATAGTCTGAAGAACCCTTTTGAATGTTCTCTTTTCTTTTAGATTATTCTCTATTTTAGTGTAAGTGAAACAATCCTCTCACTTTCTTTTCCTTTTTATTGTTCCCTCTGCAAAGGGTATCTTAGAACAATATTTATCCTCAGTCTTTCTTCTGGGACTGTGAAAAAAAATCCTGTGTGACTCACAAGAGACACAGCTGTGTTCTCTTTCCCAGTTTTACCATGCAGTTCAAAGCAGACTACAAGTAAAACACAGTGTAAAGAAAACAAATCACAGTATACAAAATAGAAGAAAAAAAAAAAACAAACAAATGTATTTACTTATTTATTTTATTTATTTGACATTTGTTAACCAGGTTGGTTCAGCTGGGCCAGAGGCCCATTTTCAGTAGAGACCCCAGGAGAAAAGCTCCAAAAAATATACATACAATCATGTACTAAAATTACAAATAGATAAGAAGATTAAACATACAATTCACAAACACAGGGAGACAAGAACAAGTGTCTTAAATGCAACATGGAAAGAAAAAAGTTCAATTAGTATAGCAAACAATGAATTACAATGTAAATATAAGTTATATAACAAGAGTGTTGCCAAGAAAATGATTTAGTAGTGGTAAAAGCAGTAGTGAATATATAATTTCAAGGTAAACAATTTGACTGAAGATGATAAACATGTAGAAAATGAAAAGAAGACGCTGAAACGTGCATCAGGTGGAGACGGGAAGAGGTAAGGGGAGAGAGTGAGAGGGATGGAAGGTAAATAAAATAAGTTAGAAGATCTGAAGAGGCATGAATATAAAAAAGTGGAGGAGGCAGAGTCTACAAAGATGTCAAGTAGGAGTTTGGCATAGGCAGGACCAAGTATATAGGAAGTGATGTTTTAATTATTTTTTAAACTGGTGTGGTTGAGAGATATTCTTTAAGTTAGGGGGAAGGGTGTTCTGGACATGTGCTATACTGCACTTGTAAAGTAACTTTCCAATTTTCTTTTTGGGTTTATAGATGTCGAGAAGATATCTTTCAGATGAGTGGAGATGTTGGAGGGGGGTGTAATAGGACACAAGGTGTGAGAGAGAAGGGCAGGATGATGGATTGTAAAGTATAGAATGTGTGATTTGTAGTTGTGGAATTAGTAATTGATGAGAAAATTCAGGTAATTGAAGCTTCTGGAGAGCGAGACAGTGGTGAGAGTTATAAGTAAGATTTGCAGCGAAGCTGGCTATATTACTGTATGTTTGGTCAAGTTTGGAGAAGAGAGTAGATTGAATGTTAATAAGGACAGGGGCCACATAGAGTAAAGTGGGTAAAAGCGGTGACTGTGCTAGAGATAATTTAGAGGTAGGTGCAAGAAATTTCCTATTTCTGTAGAGAAGGCCAAGTTTCTGGTGTTTTTGTATGCAATGATGTATATGTAGGTCAAATTTTAATTCATCATCAATTATGGTGCCAAGTAGTTTAGTATGAGGTTCAGCTTTGATAATGGTTTTATTGAGGGGGGTGATTTGAAAGGAGGATTTGTGTTGTGCAAGTGTTTTGGGAAAGGATAGGAGGAGTTTTTTGGGGGGGGATTAAGTGACAGCTGATTATGAGATAGTCAAATTTCAACAGCAGGGACGGTGTCCTGGGTGAGTGTCAAAAGGTCAGGAATGCTATGGGTGGTGGTAATGAGTGTGGAATCATCAGCATATTGTAACAGAGTAGAGAGTTTGCAAGCAGAATATAGCTTGCAAACTCTCCACAAAGTACAAGAAAGTAAAAGCAACCTAACCTTTCCCTCACAGAACATTGTGGTGGAGTCTGGGTGACCTTTCATATGACAGGTCAGAAATATTTATCAACGCATTACTTTTTATTTTTGTAAGGGCAGTTCATAATGTTTTTGCTTGTATACACTCAAGTAAAGCACGATCAACTACCTCATTTTGACAACAAAAGCAAAGCCTTTCTTGATTACTTTTGTAAGACATTGAATCTTTACTTGATGTTTTTCAGGTTCTAAACACTATATAAAAACTTTCACATGATGATTGCATACACCTCATTCAACTACACAGGCAATCCTCTTTTAGCTGCCAGCACCTTGGATCAAAATAACTCACCTGCTTCTGTACTGTGAGCTGACTTTCATGACTTGCGAGGTAAAGATGTTGTATTCGATTTTAATCGTATATTTTTAGTACTGTTCTCATTGTCATACCTTTACGTATATCTTCATGGAATATATCATCGATTTTCCATCTTCCAAGAAGCAAACCATAATTAACATTTAAATATATTCAAACAAATTTATACTCTCACATCTGGATCGGCTTTGACAAGAAAACTGAGTAATAACTTACAGCAGAATGTATCTTATTTAAACCTCCATTATTCATGCCTTGATATAGTATCCCTTCATTAATGGTGTTCACTTTATTCATACTAAATGCCAGAAAAGAAAATAGCCATGAATCTAGATTTCAGCATCTGTCAAACTATCCATAAACTTGCCAAATATGTACCTTGAATGCATGAATTTTCAATAACTGAGACCACTTCTCATAATTCATACAAAGTGATATTCATTGTGTTCCTTTGTTCTTTGTGTTACTTAATATCATGTCTCTTTGTATATCTGCTTCATTTTTAGCCCAAACTGAATTCCGGTAATTTCAATTAACCCAACAGAAAATAAACATCATCCAAACACCCATGATAACCCACACCAGAAAAATTTTCCAAATTAACTGGTAATGCCAATATATGCAATGCCTTTTTGATGACAGATTTGATATTATGATATTGTTACACATCTATAGCACAGAAATTCAAATCATCTCAATAGGTCATGATAGCCAGATGACTAAGCTTGTTATATCTGGTTAATTGAACCCTAACATTGTATATTACATAACACGTACAAGCCCCCAGTAAAGTTGGGCTCATTGGGCATCCTTCTCTGATACCACTTTCCATTCTAATTTTTTCTCTGAAAATTCCATTAACAAATGTTTCTTTTAAAATCAGAATTTGCATAAATTTAGTTAACCATGTAAGTATAATTCTAAAAAAGCCCAATTTTTCAAATAATTGCAAAGCTTTCTGATATTGCATCATAAGCCTTTATATTATTTACTTTCCAAAGTAAATCCTTATCCTGTTGTAACTGAAAGTGTCTCACAAATGTTTTATCTATCCATAAAATGTCACAGATATTTAAAACTCCTATAGCATCTTGTTTTTCTCTTTGGGCAAATTGTTAGCAATGTGTGATGATATTCTTATTTATAACATATATGCCATCAGTTTATAATCACAATTCAGTGATGACATAATGACACAGGCCTCCAATTATTCCGCTTTATTTTTTATTCCATTTGACAGCAGCTTCAGTATATAATGCTCATGATGAAGTTAGGCAGGTGTGCTTGTTATCAGCCATTCATTAAAGCCAGCCATTGTTGGCTTATATTATAAACCTGCTTGGGGCTTATAATAAAAATATGGTATGCCATCTTTGTATGCCATCGGTCCCTGGATGAGAAGATATGCCAACATACTATAATGTCACATTTAGTTAAAATACTGCGCATGATTTTTGTAAGTCCTTCATATTTATAGTTCAGTTAAAACTTTCTTTCATATCATCTATTCCATTATCGTATCTATCTCCACTTTAAATCTGTTTGCTTGTTTAATAATTGCATACTTCGTTTAACATATCAGTAATAAATTTACTAGAAGTTATATAAAGTCCAGAGGAATGTTCATTACAAGAGGAGCTACAATGTCATTCCAAAATAAATATTTGTCGGGGGGGCTGCACCTGAGTTCACTTAAAGATGAGGCATTTAAATACATGATAGCCACAGAAAATACCATGTAAGCTATAGTGTACAAACTAGTTTTAAGGAGGCAACTTTTTTGCTCACTGGAGGTTCACCAAATGTTCCACCATTATGAAACACATAAATGAATGAAAAGGTACATGCAGGGAAAATAACTACATTCAGTGTCAAGTATGCCTATTATATTAGGTAACTACTGAGTTAAACCTCTCTGTTGCAATAATTTTAGTATACATATTACATCCTCAATCCCACTCTTCTGATATATGCATATGCCATAAAAATAGCAGTTAGAGTATTCCTTGGTGGAGGAATAGGCACCAGTCTGGAAGCTGGTGTAGAATTTCATAAGTCCTGTTTTCACCTCTGCAATAAGGGCAGAGGTATGAAAGCTGTGTCCAAACAGTGATTTCTCAGGCAGTGTAGATACAAAAACCTGCACCTCTATATTTATGTTAGTTTAAGAAATAAGCAATAAACATTTTAACATAAACCCCTTTAAATCATCAGTGTGCGAATAATTACTTTGCAGTCATTTACAGGAGATTAAATATCATGGTTAAAATAATTTCACTTTTCAAGCACTAAATTCTGCTTCACTTAGTTATCCAGAAAATGAACACAAGTTCACAGAATAATTTTGATGTTTCTGCTCTACTTTCTGAAGTGCTCCTGATACCAGTAAGAAGTGGGACCCCTGCTGTGGCTGGGATTCTGTCAAATGCCCATTCCAGCTGTTGTAGTTAGCACGAACCATATGCCCCAGTTCCTCATACAATCATTTTTGTTCACCGACATGGACATAATCAATGGGATAGTGCTGGCCTGGAACTCGGCTGTCATGTTTACGCCTCTCCTCTTGTTTCACACACCACTGGCCACAGACTGCACTCTTCAAATTGCAGTTTATAACACGTACTGCTCAACTGATTCTGTACTTATGTTGCCTTAAAATGCAACACCAAATACTCAAGCTGTGAAATATTTAAAACGACTCAGAGTCTCTGAGATTAGGTAACACATCATCCCTTATTTCCTTTTTATTACTGGGACTGAAAAAAACAGACTTTATGTATTTAGAATAACATGATTAATCCTGTTTTATCAAGCCTGCTCAAACTGAACTACCTTTTAAACCTAGGTTCCAGGTAAGTCTCATGTGTCTAGTTATGAGTGTTGTTTTGATCCATGAATAATGTTTGTTTTGTTGACAGTGTACTATACAAAAAAGAAGCTAGCCCTTGTTTCTGAAAGTTTATCAGAAATAAATTAAAATGAACAGAAGTAAAAAATGATAGCCTGTGTCATGACAAATAAAATTATTAATAAGTCATGATACAGTGTGCCTAACTCACCTAATATTGGGTATACATTCATTTGATCGGCCAGTTGATGGCCGATCGGAAAATATTCGAAAGCAGTGTGGCAAATTTTCATAATTGCAAATGCAATTGATGCAAATCGCAAAACATCCCCCCTTTTTGGCTCATGTTAGCGCTTGTTTAGGTGGTAGAGTGGTCGGAAATGTCGCATTTGGTGTTATGTATGACATTCCGACCATTCTGCAAGGAGAAATTCGGTAATTATACTCGATCGAGGAAAGTTAGCTCGATCAAATGAATGTATTCCCTCATATTGAGGTGTTCAGAAAGTCCTCTGTTAAGAAAACAAAAACTGTGACACCTGGACTGGGAGTTGGGAGCAGTGGCCAATATTGGCTTTATGCCAACAGTGTCTCTATATAAACATATCAGTTAATTTACTAATTCTGGTATGCACAACTTAAAAAGACTGAAATGCAATATTGTGTATAAAATCATGACAGCTAGGTTAATAAAGATTTGCATCTTCAGTTAATGCCTCCTTAAAAGCAATTTATGAGTGAAGTGGTCACTGTAATAATGTGTCACTCTGTCTCTCTCTTTACTTATCAGGCATTCTTGCTCAAGCATGCCGCCTTTCTGACCTTATGTCCTACGTAGAATAATTTTTCAGCATTGGTCTGTCTCTCCTGTTTTATCCTTTGCTCATAGTTTATCCATCTTTCCAAACAAGAATGGATTCTGTAGGGCTTCTCGTCTGCATGCTAACTATCACACATTTTATACAATATCACAAGGCCCTGAAATCCTTCTCATCCTTCTGCAGTGGGGGTGCTAGCAGGTGACCACCATATTAGTGAAATAGAAACATTGTGTGACCCATTCTTTCATTAAAAATCAAGGATTCAAGTCATACCCCTAACTCAGTGGATTTTGAGATTTATAACAATATAATAATTCTGAGGTAAGAACCAATACTAAGCAAAGGCATTTAAGATTCTTTAATCTACATTAAAGCAGTGCTTCTTAATTGAACAGCTCTGTATTTTTGCTTCAAAAGAAATTGGACATTATTTGGATTTTCCCCACAATGTAAACTGATATTATAATGAAACAGGAACATTGATTAATATTTCAGTGCCATTCATTCAAAAATGTATTAAAAGATGACATTTTCACAGGAAAAAAAAACTGTGTCCGTGTGTGTGTGTGTGTATGTATGTGTGTGTGTGTGTGTGTGTGTGTGTGTGTGTGTGTGTGTGTATATATATATATATATATATATATATATATATATATATATATAGGGTCTACTTCGATCCATTGAAATTACATTTGTGTTAATTTCATTCACCCAAGTCCACTTCTTCAAAACCTCATTAATCTGAAAGCACGGACTGCCGAAATCCTTTCCCTGTGAAAAGAAACACTTGGCTACCATGGTGAACGTTGCCCTTTCTTCAATGTAGTGCAATCTAGGAGCTGATATATTTAAGTAGGGGTGTGTGGGGGGGGCATGGGGGGCAAAGCCCCCCAATTTGACGGATTTAGTTTTGGTCCGGTTAGGTATTTTCTTGTGCTGGCCAAGTGATTCCTTTCACAGGGAAAGGATTTCGGCAGTCCATGCTTTTGGATTAATGAAGTTTCGAAGAAGTGGACTTGGGTAAGTGAAATTCACATAAATACAATTTCAATAGGTCAAAGTAGACCCGTATATATATATATATATATATATATATATATATATATATATATATATATATATCAACAAGTGAGTTCGGATCTAATCCTCGAATCTGACTTGGCCACTTTTATAGTTCACGGATACTGAAAATTCTCGAGTTTCTTCCTTACCCATAATGCCCTAATCCCCCTCCATACCTCAGATCTCATTTGCCACCCTTGCATACAGATGTGGTCGCTGTTAGCTCTCGAGCTTTGGTGTTAGCTGGTGAGTAAAAGTGGATTATATATATCTAGCCTTTCATGTTATATTCTATAATATTTCTCTCGTACCCTTTCTACACTTTTTAGTATAATTTAATATTACCATTGTTGGTATTTTCTTTATTTCCCTTTCTTATTCTATACCCTTTTGGTAGCTCTTTCAGTTACCATTGCTGGTAACTTTTCACTTTATTCCTTTCTTTTCCTTTAAAAAAAATCTTTCTTTTTTCTTATTAGTGGGAGTTTTTTATCCAGAATGGCTAAAAAGCATCGGGATTTAAGAAATGTAAGGGCTTTGGCCACAAAATTCCTCTATCGGACACTCATGATTCATGTGTGTAATGTCTATGCTTAGCACATTTGGATGTGTCTTGTGAAATATGTAAGGCCATTAACCCTTGGGCCCTATTGGATTGTAAATATAACTTATCTTAAAAGGATTACTTCCTACAATTTTTTCTGAGACAATATCCAGGGCTCATTCCCCCAAGAAAAAAAGAGGGCAAGAAGCATCCTTTGGACTTTTCTGGATCTTCTGCTCCAAGCTTGGCTCATACTGCAGAACCACATATTAAGCTATCAAAATGATTGGATTCAATTTCATCAGACCCAAAGGTGAAACCCTCAGATCTGACAGCTTCTGATACTAGATCTATGCCATTTGATACGATACACCCAGGTCTGAAGAAGCTTCCTCAGACCTGACGTGCTTCATCTCTGGATCCAGTGCCATCCCACCTTCCATCACCTTTCTTAAAGAGGCATCACCATTCCAGGACCTCTTCATTTGCTTCCTGTTCTCGTTTGTCCAGAAGTCTGACCGAAGCCAATATGGACAGAATGATGAGGACATTTCTTCAGCACAAATTCAGATGGGTGTTCTCCCGGCTGCTACCCCATTGGGTCTAGAGACCTTTACAAGTACTACTACGCCTATTTTACCTCTTTTTTTGATCTGACCTCAGGTTTCAGAGCACTTGGATCTCAGAATCCTGGAGCTATCTGTGTTGGATCTGAGTGCATCAGAGCCAGATGAGTCTTGGAGTTGTAGCATCATTGCTGGATCCAAGGTGTTGGAGTCAATTCCAAAGTTGTCAGAGCCACCTCTGCCCCCTCAGTGCCTTGGCATTGGACAACTTGGCCCTGACCTCTACCTTGGGTGGACTGTCTTGGGATTGAAGGGAGCCAATGGTCTGGAAGCATGTCTTCTTGGCTCCAACGACTTCTTTCTCTCTGTGGAATTCTGTTTTTGAGGTAGTAGAGTGAGTTTTCTCTTCTTTTAGAGGAAGGATGTCCCTTCCCTGGATCCTTCTTACCAAACCCATCTGTCTTTGTGCCTTGAGCCCCAACATTCTACTCCACAGGGACAGCCAGCCAAAACTCTCCAGGCTACCCTGGAGGGTATATTCGTATCTTCTGATAATTCTCTGGAACATCCCACCAAAGAAGTCCCTAAGAAGAGAAAGTACAAAAGGAAGCACTTAGACTCTCCTCAAGAATTTCTCACAGAAGATACTGATTTTGATGAGGGGCAAGGGTCTCCAAGATCACCACCTGTGGAGATCCTCAAGCATAGGGGTGGCTGGTCTATTGACAACCCTTCCCAAGAGGAATCGGTATTACTAGAGGCCTTGCAACTGGCCCATCTATCTTCATGGTGACTCCACCCACTGATGAGCTCATTGATTTGCTTTCTCAATGGGTATGGAAGAAACCTGAATCTGTTGAGCTGATCCCTAAGAGACCGGACAGGATCCAGGCACTACCCAAAGGTAAGGAATTTTGGAGTAAAGGAGTACCAGTAGATGCCATGCTCATAGAGGTTTCCAAAAAAAGGAACTTGCAGAACAGAGTTCCTCTGTTCATCTCCCTAACATGGAGTCTAGAGAGCTGGATAGATTTGGGAAGCATGTATACTTCAATGGTGTTTGCACTTAGGTCACTGAATTATTTGCCACATGTCACCAGACTTCAGAGGAATTTAATTAAAGAACTTTTCAAATCTCTCTCAGGGACCATTACTCTTGAGGCAGAGACATCTATTGCCTTACAGTTGGTTACCCTACAGCTACCATTTTAAATTTATCCATAAGGCTCATTTCACAAGCAACTGATGGTACCTCAAGGGTAGCAGGTTCAGACATTTCTATTAGGATACATGCATGAATGTGTCTGCATGATTTTGCAGAGTTCTTCAAGTCCTCCTTTATCAATGCTCCCTTTGATGGAAGTTCTTTGTTTGGTCCCAAGGTTAAAGGCACACTACCCAGGTGTGAGCAGGATGGTAAGACCCTATCTGCAGTGGGCATACATTTGTTGACCCCTCAAACAACCTTCTCTAGGAATCAGCAAGGTGGTTAAAAAATGTGGTTCAGAAAATCCAAGGGTCCTTTCCATGATCCACATAGATAGTTCCATCAAGGAATGGAAGACTATACCCATATTGCAGAGGAGGCCCACAGAATCAAGGATCTAGGGACACTTTCTCTGACAGATCCTACCAGTGGTTCTGAAAGGAGACCCGATTGTCCACCTCTGGAGGTAGTCAGGGTCATCTATCCCTGCACCAGAGAGGCTCATTAGAGGATTATTTCCAGAGGTTATATAATATGCTTTTCTCTTCCCCATCCCTTAACAATAAACAAAATTCCTGATGTTCCACCCAGTCAGAGGAAAGAATCAGCAGAAGAAATAAAAAATCTGCTAGAAAAAGAGTCATCCAAGAGGTCCCCCCAGATGCTTTCATCCATGATTGGACCTTCAGTCTCCTCTGTGCTTACCCCCTCTAATTACCAAGTTTCTCCAGAAAGCATATAAATTGAAGAGCACAATTATCCTCATTGCCCCTTATTGGCATCATCAGATTTGGTTCTCCTCTATTTGGCTTCATCTGGTTCATCCTCCATGGATTCTGGATCCAATTCCAGCCCTCCCATCTCACCCGACAGACATGATTCACCCAGACATTTTAGGCCTAGAGTTGACCACATGGTTTCTCCATTTCCATTGATAGTTAGACAACCTAGACTCTCCTCCCCTGTCTGTCACATACATTTATCTTGCCATAAAGCTTCAACTATGAAGATTTATAGAAGTAAATGGAAAAGATTTGTTTTTTTTGGGTCACAACAGAAAGATATTGCAGCACCAGTGACTAAAGTTCTTATGTTTTTGGTTCCAATTTTTTAATGAAGGGGCTAGCTGCTCAACTGTTATAGTACAACTATCTACTATTTATAATTTTCATATAGAAGTAAACAATTCCACCTTAGCTTCTTCAAAACATTGTAAGACCTTTATAAAGGGAACCTGTCTTCTCAGACCCTCTTTTACAGATCCAAGTCCACCATGGGATTTAAATTTAGTTTTACAAGCTTTGACTCAATCTCCATTTGAATCAGCAGCAAAGTGTGAACTAAAATTTTTAATCTGGAAAACTATCTTTTTAGTAGCCATAACCTCTGCTAGAAGATTCTCAGAACTTCAAGCCCTATCTTCTAAGCCTCCTTTGTTATTTTTTCATAGAGATAGGGTATTGTTATGAACCATCCCATCCTTCCTTTCTAAGTTGGTGTCAGAATCCAACATCAATCATTCCAACAGTCTTCTTTCCAAATTTCTGAAATAAAGGGGAATACATGTTACACTTATTAGACATTCACAGACAGTTGCATTTCTATTTGCATAGAACAGGAAATTTCATAAAATCAGATAAATTATTTGTCTCCTTTTCAGAATCAGAACTGGGTAAGCCAGTTACCAAAGTAACTTTAGCCAAGTCTCTAACTGATTGCATTTCCTTTGTTTGCAACAAATTGGCTTTATCTGTGCCAAAACCTTTGAGAGCTCATTCAACCAGGTCCATGGCAACTTCTGCAGTATTTTTATCTAGGTCTTCCATAGATGTTATTTGTGCTGCTGCAAAATTGGACTAATCCTCATACCTTTATTACTCATTCCAAGTTGGATCTGGTCTCAAGGGGAAGAACAGTTTTTGGCTCAGCAGTACTCAGGGAATATCATTCCTTTAGAGTCCACCCGGGATTCAGGTAGCTGAGGTCTCTGTCCTACTTGTTGAGAAACAAATGAAAATTGACGACATCATAAAAAGAAGTTATGTACTCAACATGACATGTGACATGTGACAATGTGTTGTCCATTTTCATCATTTCTCAACTCCCCACCTACTGACCCCCTACCTTTTTTGTTTTTGTGACTTCTGTAAGAATGAGAAGATATTAAGGGAACCAATGTTCCTGCCTTTGAGCTCCAGATAGTGTTTTTTCAAATAATGGTTGTTTCTTGGTTTTTAATTAGCAATAAGGTCAACAAACAGGATCTGAGCTATTGAGGGGAACTAGGGCATTATGGGTAAAGGAGAAGCTCGAGAGTTTTCAGTATCCACAAGCTGTAAAAGTGGCTGAGTCAGATCTGAGGATGACAGGATCATAGGAGATTACTAGGCTATCCACCAAGAGGTAATTTTAAGCCTAGCCATTTCAACCCAATCTAATAACATAGAAGTGCTAGCCAGTACCCAAGATTGCATTTAGTGATGACTGTCCATGTCCAGGAGGGTTGTGGGTGCTATCCCTGGTAAGAATTTATGGTGCCCCATCCACTTGTCCAGGTTCCTCTTGAACAGTTTCATAGAGCTGCTTTGTTTCACATGAATTGTTATCTTGGTCCAAAGACAAGGCAGTCACTGGGAGATAAATCCGTCCTTCCAGCATGTCTTATTTAAGTTACAGGCCATATTTAAGTCCCTGGCATGGGTAGCCCTAGACTAATTAGATTTACGGATATGCAGTAAGTTCATTAGATTCGGGTTTTGGATTGCTCTGTATGCCAGGCATAAGTCTCCCCTAAGAAGTCTATATAATACAGAGTATAGTGACAGGGGTTTTTGTTGGTCTGTGTAAGGATATGCTGCAGGCCCTTGATCTTCTTTGTTAGATACCTCTGAGGTCTCTCTAATTGTTGCAGATGCTTCATACGTTACATGCTGAATGGGGCGCTATACTCAATTATGGGCCGGATAAGTGCCAGGTAAAAGGGGGGTTATAACCTCTTTTACTCTCGAGGTGATACCTTTACTAATCAAGTGGGCTATGTGTAAAGCCTTCCTTACTACGGCAGACATGTGGTCGTCAAAGTTAATGTCGCAGTCAACCTGTGATCCCAGGCCCTTACCACTTCATGGGTACTTAGGGTATTGTTGTTGATTTGATACTGTGAAGGGACATTGCTTGTACTGAAGGGAATGGTGATGCATATCTCTGCATTCAGTTTGAGACCGTGACTAGTGCACCAGTCATTGTTCTGCATGAGACCCTCCTAGAGTATACAGACATTGTTTGGGGATTCAGTGATTGCACCTAGTTTGCAGTCATCTGCAAACTTGGTCAGCCACAACCCCTTAGTTTTGACCTGAACTTCTGAGAAGTAGATACCAAATAGCATGGGGCCCAACACTGACCCCTGTGGCACTCTGCTGGTAACAGGTCTGCTGGATGATGTGGAGTTACCCACTTTGATAGAGTGTGTCCGCTTTGTGAGCCAGTTGGCAACCCATCTTAGAATAAAGGGTTTTACATTTAGTTTGCTAAGTTTATCAATAATCCCTGAATTTGAGATTTTGTTGAAAGCCTTTACTAAGTTGAGGTATGCTGTGTGCACAGATTTGCCCTCATTGATGGCCTTGGTCACTCTTTCAAAGAAATCCACTATATTTAAAGGCAGGATCTGCCCATCATGAAGCTGAATTGGGTAGGATCCAGGGTTTGGAGGTCACCTATGTCTTTATTTATGAGGTCCATAATGATACATTCCATGGCCTTACAGATGAGGCTTGTCAGGCGTATTGGTCTATAATTCCCCAGGTCAGGCCATCTTTCTGGAGAGGAATAACTGTAGCTGTTCTCCATTCCACAGGAACAAAGCCTGTGGTTAGGCTATGATTGAAAAGGGTACTTAGTGGTGATGCTAGCTCATGTTTTAGCCTCTTTAGAAGATAGCCTGGGAGATCATCTGGTCCCATAAAAGCTGTGTTTTTTGCCTTGGACAAGGCTTTGAGGAACTGCTCTTCAGATATGTAAGGTGGTGGAGAAATTTGGGGGAGGCTTGTTGTAAGTTAGTATGGGATAAGGAAGTAAAATTTTCTCCAAACCTATCTGCTAGCAGGTTTGCTTTCTCTGTGGGGTCAGTGTGCATGATACAATTGTCCACTACTTCTGCACATACTTGGGTCCTACCCTTTAGGCTATGTACGTAGCTGTAAAAGGCCTTATGGCTATCCTTGGCAGTGCTAGGTTTCTCTCAATGGAGCTCTTGGAGGATTTGACAATTTGTCTTATTTGCCCATTGAGGCTGAGGAGGGTGCTTTTCCATTGTTGGGGCCTTGCCTTTGTTTCCTTGGACAGCAACTTTTTGCATTTATTGTAGAATTGGATGATGCTGGATGTCCACTATGGCAGGTTGTTTTTGCTTGGGGGTCTGGCTTTTATTCCTTCTGGTATAGCCAAGTTTATACACTTATGCAAGTGATTGTACAGGCTTTAGTGCAAGCTTTGGCATAGTTACCACTTTCAGCTTGGGATGGAGCTTTGAATGCATTTATACCCTCACTTAGGAGGGTATAGTTTGCTTTGGTGAAGTTTTTTAGTCTGATTTCATCCTTTGTGAGTTCTGGTGTTAGTGTCACTTTGAAGGTGACTGATTTGTGGTCGGTTTTAACTATTGTGTGTCCAACAGTTGCAGCAGTGCACCTGTTTGGCATGCTGGTGAGGACCAAATTTAGACTGTTTGTTTCTTTTGTTGGGGTATGGACAATTTGTTTCAGGGCATTTGAATTCACAAAGTCAAGGAACTTTTGTGCTAGTGAGTTTGGTCTAGAGTAGGTTTCCCAGCTGATGGTGGGTAACTGAAATTCTCCATAACCAGTGTGTTCGGTAAAATTTGGATTGTCTTCAGTCTGCTTAAGTGACCCATGGATGGAGATCTATAACTGGTTAGGACTTGAATGGTGGTCTTACCTACATTAACCTGGACCTGGAGTAACTCCATGGAGTTGTCCAGTGTAACTAGTCAGGAGGTGAATTTATCTCTAATACAGATTGAAACACCTCCTCCTTTCGTTTTCACATGTTCATTTTGCAGTCTAAAGGTGTGGAAGACATTGCAGCCCTGCATGGTCGGGGTGCTCTCTGAAGCCTTAAACCAGGTTTCTGTGACTGCACAGACATCCACATCTTCTAGTGATAGAAGTGCTTCCAGAGAGTGCAGTTTTTGGTTTAAGCTCCTAGCATTTAGCAGCATGACTCTTATTTTGTTCCGATTTGTTAATTTCACATTGGTAATGTTGTTTTAGACACATTGCCTAAAAAAGGCACTACGTGGGAGGCAAGAGCCTTTGCCAGCAGCCAAAAGTCTAGGGTGCCAGGTGCAAACAATCTCTGGCAAAGCAGCAAGGTTTGTCGACATTGGCTTCCCAGGCAGACAGGAACTGGATCCCCTTTGAATGACACCAAAAACGAAGTCAATTATTGAAATCAATCATCTTTTGTTTATACTGTGGCATCATTCTAGGCAAGGGTAATATGCTGTTCAAGGCTAGGGACATACCTGCCTGGCACACATACTAGGACAGCTCAGTCATGTCTCTCTTCATATAGTCCAGTGAAGTATGTCTCAGGTCATTCACTCCAACATGAGCTATGACAGACTCATAATGGTACTTGTTGCCGAGAGACCTAAGAGCATGCGTGATCTGATGAATCCTGGCACCAAACAGGGAGCTGACAGTGATTTCTTCTTGTCCAACCTGGTGAGTGGAAGATGTGTGTATCTCACTATTGAGTCTCCAATGATAAGAAAAACTTGTTTGTTGAATGTTATGCCTTATGGGCTTGGTAGGTAAAACACTGGTGTTGATATGTGTCGTGGGCGCTGTGGAGACTGTGTTAGATGCAGCAGTCTTGTGCTTTGGAGGTCTCTAGTGTTTTGGTAAGTTTTTCAAGAGAACCTCACTGTATGGTATGGGTAGGAGTAGTGGTGCTATGTTAATATGTAGTGGTGGGTGAGTTGACAACCTTCTCCGTGTTACTGTTTTGAAGGAGAAAGAGCATGGATTCTAGATTCTTGGTGTAAATACATCCCTCACACTCTGTACAAGATGATGTTATATTACTAGAGGGTTGTCTATGACAACAAGGTTGGCAGGAGAAACAAAGGTAGTCCAGCTGTCCATACTGCTAGGTTGAAGACTGTTGTCACTTCTTCTTCTTTTGGCTTTTCCGGTTAGGGGACGCCACAGTGGAACTCAGGTCTGCTAATGATTGGCAGCAGATTTTTTTATGGGTGCTGAGGTGCCAGCTCGATGCCCAACCTTCAGCGAAGGCACACCCATTCTACACATGTCTTTTGAATGCCACTCGACTGCGGGGAGGACATGCAGACACCACACAGAAGGCGCTCCAGCTGAGAATCGAATGGGTGAACCTCTTGCTGTGAGGCAACAACGCTACTGCTGCACCACCGTGACTTGTTGTCACTATGGATGGCTTTTCAGACACAATCATGGAGGAGTTCAGTTAACGGGTATTTTTGCCTGGGTTTTAAGGGAAAATTTGTTGAATTTAACTGTCTGGCTTTGGCACACAGTTGCGCGGTAGTGCATAGTGCTGTGCGACATGCAAACAAGCAGAAACCTGCTGAAATGCAGGGTCTAACTACCAGTAGCTAAAACTTGAAAAAACAAATCTAACAAGATTCAAAAGGACCAATGGGAATGCTTATTCCAAACCTAGACTGGCCTCCTTTTACCTATCAGGTCCCAATTAAATACAGTTCTCTCACAAAAGTGTAGATAGGCCCCTTCCAATCCAAGATGGCCTAGAAAATTTGCTCAGAACAAGCAAACCACTACTAACAGTTCCAGAAGCAGCAGGCCTGAATCTGGACTATGTTACAGCTAATAGCTACCCTAGTTTCCGTGGGAAACATTAGGGAATGTTTAACACAGCATAAAAATAGCAGTGAGGCACTGAAAAAAAACATTTAAAACAGCAGAAAATCAGCCAGGAGGCTCTAAAGAATTATTTAAACAGTTAACAGATCAGCTAATTAAATACTTCTTGATGGGAAAACCAGAGCAGGCAGAACAGATAGCTTTAAAACAATGAAAAAATACCAGTAAATGCTTAACAAACAGTGGAAACAACAAAATGATTTCTAAACTGTGAAAAAAGCAATACAATTTGATTTTACAGGCACCGAGTAGCAGTACAACAGTGTAGTTTAGTACACAGTATAAAAGTAGGCAGCAGGCAATAAAAAAGTGCAACAAATAGTATAAATAAACAAAAAAATAGGCAACTTATTGGAAGCTCAGAAGTAACTAGTTGTGGCTGGTAGCTTACTTGTTAAGGAAGAATGAAAATGGGCAACACAGACAGAATGTTATGTTGAGCATATAACTACTTTATATATATATATATATATATATATATATATATATATATATATATATATATATATATATATATATATATATATATATATATATGGTTCCCCTTCAGAAGGTTGAATGGCTAAAATCTCGAAATGTATATGACCGAAGCCATATGCTCGAATTTCAGAAGTTCGACCTTCTGAAAGGGAAATGAAAAATCCCCAACAAAACACAAAACAATGTTTCTGCAGGGGGCAAGCCCCCCTGCACCTCTACACCCCCGCTAATTATTTATTCCAAATCTGAGATCTCAATACAGCGCAAAAAGGGAAATCTCTCATTCTGTGCTATATGCCGATCCCCATTCAGAAGGTCGAGCTTCTGATATTTCGAGCATATGGTCTCAACCATATGCATTTCGAGATTTCAGCTATTCGACCTTCTGAAGGGGAACCAGATAGATAGATACATAGATATACACTGATTCTGCATAGTACAATGGACAGTAGAGGAAATATCAAAGCAGTTAAAGGCAACAGCTATAATGACATTATGCATAGTTATTAACAACTGTCGATTTTTATTGATAAAATTTTACAAACATTTTACAATGTACTGATGCTATGAAGAGCATCTCAAGCAGTGTCAGAATGTTATTGAAGTGACCTCAAACATACAGTGTCAGCTGTCGTGTACCACAGTACGCATTCACAGCCTTTAGCCACTGCCCGAACCAAAGATAGGTTACTACATTTAAGGAATCGGCAGTCACTGATGTATAATAACCTCAGAGCTGAATATATCACATCCAGAAGTGAGGGCACACAGCCTGTTATCTCTGGGAAACACTGGGGAGCACCTTGCAACTTCCACAAAATTACATTTATTTTCATTGTTTGTTAGTGCTCAGATATTGATCTTGTAGGTGTAAGCAAGCAGGACATTGTAAAATGTATTTTCTGTGTAGGAATCTATATATATATATATATATATATATATATATATATATATATATATATACATTTATATACAGTTATAGTGGCTCCATTGTTTACTGAAGAATGAATTTTGCCAGATATTTGTAAAGTACAGTTAATATTCTGAAAGGTCTAGCTAGCACCTTCATGAAGCACTAATACATAAGAGGTGTTTTCTGTTCCTTCATAAATTCACATAATGAGAATAAATTTGAATTTAAAATGAATGTCATATACCAAAAACATTTACTTCAGATACATATGTAGCTGTAGATATGCATATAGGCACAAATAGTTTCTCTTATACATTTTATTCTCCCTATCTGTAATGGTATTACTCTCATAATGACGATTTCTCATCTTCGCTAAGTTTATTGCTTCCAGCTGAATTTCTGTTATAACGCTGAAGATTCTATGTTAATTTCTTGTAGACTGTGCGCTGTAATTCCACTTTGGTATTTTGTATTTTATTCTATTTTCTAATTTCAGTGTACTACCCTGGTAAACATACAAACAAACATAAACAAACAAACAAACACATAAATAAATAAATAAATAAATAAATAAATAAATAAATAAATAAATAAATAAATTAAGCTATTTGGCTGAAACAGCAAGTGCTCCAAAGACCAGTGTTCTATATTAGTTAACATATGTAAATAATTAAATAAATAAAAACTGAGGAAAGCATTTAAACCACCAACTCATGCTAATTAGTGGTAACCCTTTCTGCACATCCCCAATTCCTTTCCATAACTCCATTTAATGACTTATTTGTATGCTTGAATCTTTATGAATTGAAATGTCTTTATTAGTATCTGGTACAATGTACTGCAGGCTGTGTGACAATGAGGGTTCTCTGCCCTGCCTTTCTTATTTATGAAATGAAAATGCTTCCTATTACAAGTGCAGGACCAAAAACTAAAAACTGTAGGTCCAAAATGTCTGAAAAATAAACTGTGATTCAAACAAAAACATATTTTTGCAAGGGACTTGTTCCCCTGTTCCTGCTTAATCCCTTTATTTGTATAAACTATAAGACTGCTTATTTTAAAGTGCAGGAAATGCTGTGAGATATTGCTTTCCCAACTTGTAGTTCTGTTACCCTGAGAACTACAATTATAAGAGCCATTGCTTGGTAATCCAGTACCCTGGGCAGTTTGGGCATTTCTCTTCACTAACCTTCCAACTAAATAAGTAAATAAATACATACATAAATAAATATGAGCTTCCCCTTCTCAAAGCTAAAGACCAAAAATAAAACCCTTGCAGCTTCATAAATGAATGCCAGCAC
>NC_056746.1:1275935853-1275955853 GCF_019279795.1 Protopterus annectens | reverse complement strand
CAACAAAACTATACGAAAGAGGTCCTTCATCAGCTTAGCTCCAGCAGTCTGGAATTTTCTACCGCATAACAGTAGAGACATTAAGAAATCTCCTGGCTTCAAACAAAAGCTATGGGAACAGGTGAAAGCAAAGGACAGATTTACTTGCATGCAGGACAATGGATAGAATATTTGGAAACTTCTACAGTTTCTGTAATCATCTGGTCATACAATTTTTCAAAAAGCCTACTTTTGCTTATAACTATATAACCTGCAAAATGATAACAATATATAAAGATTTACAAAAATGTAAATACTGCAATGCATACCTAAATGATTTTTTAGCGCTCAGCCAGTCATGACCAAATGTTAGATGTCCTGCTAATCAGTTCTTAAAACCATATGCTTCACCTCATGGATAAGATGGGTCCAGCTATCTTGTTAACAAAGTCAGATAAACAAATAAATAAATAAATAACTTTTCAATATCTGGTCGACAGATTTGACTACACTTTATCAGCGTGACTAGAATGTTTTAAAGAGGCTTTATGAATTAGAATAGGCAAAGATGAAAGGTTTGTTAGGGAAGAAAAAGACCTTATGGTGACATGTGTCAGAGGCATAGTATGGTCGGTTTTCAAAAAGAAATTATTTTGTTGTGGAGACACTATAATTCTGTGTCCTTTTCATGACTCATAGGATTAGTGTTAGGGTAGTATTCAAGAATAACTGTAAAAAAATAATATTTTAGTCTGAAAGTGATTTATGTAAGAAGAATAAATCACGCTATGAAAGTAATTTAAACACTTATGAGGAAGAATTGTGGGGTAGAAGGAGAGAAGTTGTAACTATAAAAGATAATTAAATTAGAAATCTAAAATAAAAGTAAAACATGTGTTTCATATGCAAAGATAGTTTTTACATGGTAGGCATGAAAAGGTTCATCCTTTTCTAGGGAAAAGGCCGAAGGCTGATGAAGGAAAATGAATTGTGTGGTAGATGAGAAGGGTACACCTTTAAGAGCAAGAAAATATGAAAATAGCATTGAATTATGTTAATGAAATTTATTGTATTGGACCAAAAGAAAGACATGGTGAATAGAGGGAATAAAAGAGTTTCCTAGTGATGTAGCATTAAATATTTCTGAGGATGTAACTATGAAAGAAATGTTTAGTGTTTATTATGTTGAGATGATTAAGACTCAGAAGATAGTATCGTTGAAAGTTATGACTGAATGGTTACTGACGGGATAAGAAATCAAAAACTATCAAAGGGATTATAAAATTCATTTTCAAAAAAGGAGAAACATAAAATATCAAGAATTAGTGACCCTTTGCATTAAGCAAGGCTGACTATATAAATAATGAATGAAAACTTTGCAAAATAGGATGGGTAAGGTGCTGCATTATGTAATGTTGTAGAAATATATAGTATAGGATAGTATAGTATAATATTGTATAAAGAAATATATAGTATAAAGGGGAAGTAAATAAGGGAATTACTGATTTTGTTCATTTAAATAATTGTATAACAAGGGAAAAAGGTGAGGGTAAGGCAGTTGCATATGATACAGAAAACATTACAACATCATGCATTAGCATGACAATATGCAGAGAATATCGATGGAATATGGTTTAGAAGCAAGATTATTTAGATTATTAGAAACAATTTATTGATGTATTTGTAACAAGGTTATTGTTAATGAGTGGTTAAGTGAATGTTAGCATAAAAAATGATAAAATAAGGGTGTCTCCTTAGTAGAATATTATTTCCATTGGTTATGGATGCTGTTATTGGAAGATGTAAGGGGCAGCTGAGAGAAAGCCAGCTGAGAAGAAAGAGTGTTAGAATACACATTTTATGCAATATGTGGATAACTTGGTACTGGACGCAGAAAACAGTGGTGGATAAAATAAGTGCTTATTGTAGTCAAAAAGGAGGTAAAGAATTTAGGACTGAAACTGAGTAAGAAAAAGTGTAAGGGTTATGAAGTGGTGAGAAGCGAGGGTGGTGTTTATTTTGCTGTGACATAAATAAGTGCTATGGGATGAAGTTTTGCAAAAGGGAGATTGTTGATAGAATGTGAAGGGATACACCAGAAAAATGTGCGAGACTTGTTAATATGCGGGATATGTTTCAGTATATTTGATACATTCTTATATACTAGGGGTGTTACTCAATATCAATAATGTATATGGATTTTCAATTAGTATGGAAAAAAGAATTCTTGGAAATGTTTTTTGGAGCAAAATGGATGTCAAGTTAAGCCCAATAAAGACAGAAGTGTCATACTATAATAGTATGGGATGAAAGTTTTGTTTAAATATATGATTGTTCATTTAATTTAGCTACACCAGTTCTGGGCAGTATGTAACAGTATAACCAGAGATATTAAATTCATTAGACAAGTTTTCTTTTAGGAAAATATGGTGAATTTTGGAAGACTGCGAAGGTAGGGAAAAGGGAAAAAAGTTGATAGCCAAGATATTAAAATGTGTTCTGACAAAATGAATATATAGAAAATGCAGTTCAACAATATAGTACAAACAGAAAAATGATATGCAGACATCATGAGGAGATTTTATGTTGTTAAAATATGGAATGAATTTGATGATAAAATAAATAATATATAATGGAGAGACAGGAAATAATATGGCGAAATAATTCAAACATACTTTTTGTGAAGGTTGATGTTAAGGAAAGTACCTGTAAAACCTCAAAAGAAATATAACTAGATGAAGGAAACAATTTGTAACTAATGTCTTGTGCAAGAAATGATTTGAGTATGCTTTGTTAGGGTGCAACAGAACTCAAGGGATTTGGAAAAATACAGTGTAGAGTTTAAACATGATTCATTTCAAAAACTGAAATTATAGTCCATGATTTATATCCTGAGAGTTTGTTACAATGGAGAGATAAGAGGGAGAAAATATTAATGAGCAAGTTTTGCGTTTTCTGGACCAGCAAGTGCAAAGAATTATTTAATAAATTGTTGGATAGTGATTAGATGATAAGATGACTGTGGACACATGGATTGGTAGAGTAATATGTTTGTTTTGTGCATTTACCTTTTATACTTATGTGTGTTTAATATAACTATCTTATGGTATTATGTGATGTATCAATAAAGTTCCTAGTCTCTCTGATAAGTATCATGGGATCTTTTAAATCCAAGTGACCTACACCAACTCAAGCAGATAGGATCTTAGTTTATATGTCATCTGAAGGGTGACATACTCTGGAGCACAGCACTTCCTTTATGATGCACTGCAGAGTCAGCAATTGAAAAATAAATCCAATCACCGGGGATGGGATCAGAACCCACACTCATCTGATCTCCCAGCACCAAAGGCATATGCGCTACCTGGTGAGTTCATGACCCAGACCATAATAAATTAGATGAAGGATCATGTGATATGATTGTTTATTGGGCTCTTACAAAGGCTTTTGCCATTTTGGACATTATACAAAATCTTAGGGGTAGGAATCTGAATACATAGTAAAATGGATACAGCATTGGAAAGCAGAACAAAGGCAAAGGTTAGTTACAACTCTGATTAGGTTACTGTAAGCAGTGGAGTCCCACAAGGCTATGCTAGGTCTTGTACTGTTTAATATATATTTTTTCTTATCCTTCAACATCTGCAGAGACTATAAACAATTTATTTTATTATCATATGCAGTAATGATATTATCTCCTTCAGTGAGTATATTCATACTTGGGGGAGATATTCAGAGAAGTTAGCTCTGTAGCAATAATACTGCTTCACTGTTATGCAGTTATAGAATAAACTAGCAATTCAGAGATAAGCTAAATTCATATGGAGCAAAAGCTCATTAGCGACTCATTTGCACATCTCAGAATCCAACACCTAAAGCAGTTGGAACAGCTAAGTTAAGTGTTTTCAACAAACCAACACTACTGCTGCAGTGGCACCTAAATAGAAACACCCATCCACACACACATGAGCGCGCTCGCGCACACACACACACAAACATACACACACAAGCACACACACACACACACACACACACACACACACACACACACACACAAGCACACACACACACACACACACACACACACACACACACACACGCACACACACACACACACACACACACACACACACACACACACACACACACACACACACACACACACACACACACACACACACACACACACACACACACACACACACACACACACACACACACACACACACACACACACACACACACACACACACACACACACACACACACACACACACACACACACACACACACACACACACACAAGCACACACACACACACACACACACACACACACACACTCACAGCCATGCAGTACTGTAAAATGCCATGTTCAGTCCTCATTGCTCTGCTCCAAAATAATGCAATAGAGCTTGTCCTTGTATCATTTTGCCACATTATTGTGATTCAGGTGTTAGTTAGGCTCCATAGCAGAGCACATGGCTTGCCCTGGACTGTCGTATTTATTATTTAAACAATAACAAAATGTTACAACACTTGAAAAATGAAAAAATAAAGTTTTCTTTTAATATGACTGCTTATTTTAAATAATAAATCAAGATTTACATTCCTGTGTCTACACCTTTTTGTTTGTTTATTTTGACATGAAAAATTCACTATATGTATAATCCTTCCATTTTTTTGGTATTTAGGCTGTATATCTGGATAAGAAAAAATAATAAAACTCCCAGAGTTTTATATTAAGATAGATATAGATATAGATACAGATACAGCTATAGATATAGATACAGATGCAGATATAGATACAGATATAGAAACAGATACAGATAGATATAGATACAGATACAGATATAGATATAGAAACGGATACAGATATAGAAACAGATACAGATATAGATATAGATACAGATACAGATATAGAAACAGATACAGATATAGAAACAGATACAGATATAGATATAGATACAGATACAGATATAGAAACAGATACATATATAGAAACAGATACACATATAGATATAGATACAGATACAGATATAGAAACAGATACAGATATAGAAACAGATACAGATATAGATATAGATACAGATACAGATATAGAAACAGATACATATATAGATACAGATACAGATACAGATATAGATATAGATATAGATACAGATACAGATATAGAAACAGATACAGATATAGATACAGATACAGATATAGATATAGATACAGATACAGATATAGAAACAGATACAGATATAGATATAGATACAGATACAGATACAGATACAGATATAGATACAGATACAGATATAGAAACAGATACAGATATAGATACAGATACAGATATAGCTATATATAAAGATATGGATATGCTTAAGGGAAGATGTTAGGGTTGTTTGAAAACTTTAAGGATTATACCTATTTGATTACTGCTGTTAAGTTTGGGAACAAAAGAAGTGAATACAGCTAGAGGACTTATCAGGTATTTTATCCTGGAATTATCTGCATTCGGTAATTGTTATCACAACAAGGTATAGTTCATTAGTTTTTTGGGAAGCAAGCCATGTTTCCCAGGGTGTGAGTACTAGCACTGAAAAGATGTTAAAAAGGGAAAATGGAAAAGGGGCACAATTTAAGCAGTTTACAAGGAAGGAAGAAAGGCCAGGATCAGCTTTGTTCTCTGGTGGATAACAAACCACTAGACTTTTGTTAAGGTTTGCTACCAGTGTCCTTGATGCAAGGCAAAAATTATCTGTTGGGAAAGTTCTCTTTCCAGAAAGTGGGCAACAGTGAGGAGGGGGCTGTACTCAAGTTATGTGGGAGAAAACCCCTTTCCAGCTGCTTATCTACCCTCTGAAGTCATGAAATGAAAAAGAGTTTCAGGCTGAGAAAAAAATTTGTTACCTTTTTGCTTTTGTCATGTCTATGTGATGTTCGAAGTTTAATGGCCAAACCATGTTACATACTATTACATATGACTGTTTTGTTCCACTTGACATCCATCAGTCCCCATCCATTATTCTTGAGTTTGCATTAGAACCATCCAGAAGGGTTGTTAACCCAGGTAGCTACAAAAGGAGATTGGTTTCATCTTCCAGTCCGTGGGCTAGAGCAATCAGCATTACATTGGCTTGAAGGTCTTGCTTCACCCTAACTGTCCCCAGGGTGGGAAACAACTCACCTGTTATGATGCTAATGATGCGACATAAGACTTGTTTATTACCTCATTAATCTAACCCTGAATGCAATACAATTGTCTGGAAGCAAAAAAGGATAATATAATGCTTGTAGAGCAAATGTAAATTCATGTTGTAATGCTTATTGTGTAATTTGTATAGACTGTATGTAACATATGTAAATTTCACTTCCTGTGTACACATATTGGTATTGTCTGTTCTTTTTGTGAAAATGCATGTTCTCATTACTGTTGTAATTTTATATTCTGTGTACTGAGTGCAAGTTATAGCCAAAAAGGGTCTGAGGAACAGTTCACTCACAGAGTTAAGTAACTAATATGCAAGATAAATAAATAAATACATATATACATAAGTGAGTAAGTATGTAAATAAATAAACAATCAAATAAATAAACAAATAAACCTTCTGTTTGCATATCTGGTATGCGCACTGTCAAAGCTGGGATGTGCAGAGCAAGCCATGTCATGAATGTGCATTTACTAACATGTACAGACTTCCAGCTACATGGCTGTGCAATTCCTGGTTGTGCAGAGAATGAATTATTTGGCCCTTTGTGCTGCTGCAGCAAGCCTCAGCCTTCACTAGAAATAACTGCAGCAGTGGCCTGATCCATGTCCCTTAGACTGAGAAGGGTGAACCATCAGTGGTCACTCATTTTGACATCTTCTCACTGGCTAGTTCATTAACAAGAATGTTATCCAAACCCAGGTTGTTTAAATCACAGCAATATCCTTCAGTGTCATATAGCTAGCTGCTATTATGCATTACTGACTTTCTACACCTCATTTTGGGTTTCATGTTAATAAAAATATTTAAAAATGCATTCAACTGAGGAAACAAGTGCCAGCCAACAAAAAATGAAGAACAGTGTCTCAGTTCATGTAGTACAAACTCAATTCTAGTGCTTGCTGAATTTGTCCTTTTCCCCACTGACTGTACCACTCCTCACCGTGCTGATACACCGCCAGGATAGTGCTTTGGGCATTTGTATGCTCCATTCACTCAGTCTACTCTGCCATTAAAGCAACACGTGCAAAACTAATGTTTTGAATATTTGTCAGAAGCTATGAAACCTCATTTTTCTGAAATTATTTCAATATTTCTGTTTTATCTTTCCCACACTGGCATATAATTGTCCTACTTATTTCATGTGTAGGTTTCTCAGTTTTGTAGCATAGTTAGAAAAAAAACTCAATTTGTCACTTTTTGAAACAGAGAAAAAAACTATTTTTTGAAAGAGCAATGGGAAACTGCATCCCTAATTTGTTGCTATGGTCAGACTGTTTTTTTCTGTGTAAGTCACCCATGCCAAAAGTAAAAGAAACTCATCAAACATCATCCTACAATCTCTCTACACAGCTGTATTGATTTCAAAGACTTTAGTTTTAAAAATTAATATTGATATGCACTTGAAATATACTATGATAATTACAGCTTTCTTTCATCTTACTATCATATCAAATTGCAAGTAATGCTGCCTACACAGGCTATCATACAGAATTACTAGTATTTGAACTTAGCAAGCACATCTGAGGATAAGAATTGTCACAATGTCATGAATATGCATTTAACACGAGGTACTCTGAATTTTGTAATAGCTCAGAGCAGAAGGGACAAGTGAATTTTATTTAATATCATTTGAGGGAAAATCAAGAAGTTAAAACAGGAAAGACGTGATATATGCTCCCATGTTTTGACTTCATTTTAAGAGTGTGTTATTGACAACTGTTACCCATAAAGCCTAAAGGGATATAGGAAACAAACAATTATCAGAGATACATCAAACACAATGAGTATATGTGAAAACATTCAGTCTTAGCTAGGTCAGGAAATGACTTGATCTTGTGTACGCTGCCAAAAATGATAAGCATGACCTTGTTTTGTCTGTGCATCCTTGACAGCCATGAGGCATTACACATGTGCAGACAACAGGAATCGTGACTAGAAGTCAGGGGGCAGGGCAGTGTGGAAAGTGATGAAGCTATTGTTAATTGCTGTCCCAGGCTTAAATACCTTCAACTTTCTTTAATTTAATGCTAGAATGCCTGGAGGGGAGGCCACAGCTGTTCAGTCCTTTACAGTATGGGGGGGGGGGGGTAAAAAGATTATAAAGAAAACATTCTGACAAGTAGGGCAGAGAATCAAGTCTATGTGCTGTTAATGAGCTGTTTAATATAATTCAGAGTTTGATTCTCTTAGTCTCCATTTACCTAGTGTGAGTTCATCACTAAACCCATCAGTATTCTAGGACAATTGAAAACGTAGGTTAGTAACTACCTATGAACCTAAAGCATACAACTGAGTACAAAAGATTAGGGAAGGTAGGGGGCTGGCTTAATGGGTATGCTGTAGCAGTCATTTGTTTATTTGGTTTACCTTTGAAACATTGAAATGCAACTTGTCGAAAGACAGTTGCACAGAAGTACATTTTCAAGTAAACAGCTGAAAAAAAATGCAGCGAATGTACAATGAGCAAATGCATATTGGCATTCACTCATTGCAGATTTGGCATTGTGGGCGTGGAGTGCACTATAGTGGAGATCGGGAAATGGATCCCTTCCCCACTGTAGTGCAACCTCAGAGTTAGAATATTAAAGTGGGGGGGTGCAGGGGGGCTTGCCCCCCTGCATTACAGTGTGTGTTCGACATCTGAGTTCGAAACTCAGTGAATCTGCTGTTCGATTTGCTGAGTTTTGAAATTCAGAGATGTTTGACAATCTCAAATTTGGATCTACGGTTTGCCCAACTGGCTGTTCATCAAGCTGACTTTCAATGTTTCAAAGGTAAACCATTTATTTATTTTTTTAAATGATAGAACATTATTTCCATGAAAGCCTATATGGGGAGAATTACATGCCTTCCTGTATATACTTCATTTGAGGAAGAGGATGCAATCACATTTTGTAATTATTTTAACAAAATTTGAAAGAACAGCAGTAAATGACTTGCCAAAATAAAGTTTTATTAGGTGATGTATCTAAGCTTCTCCTATTTACTTTCATTTGTCCAGGATAATAGTTCAGCTGGACTGACATGAGTGAGCAGAACTCCTTGTAGTCCAATAAGAACAAAAAGTAGGGAAGTCCCAACAATGAGTTAGAACCACACTCCGACTTTATTCTTGCATATACATAAAATAACCAACGACTTACCGCTTTCGCCAATAATTTGGCTTCTTCAGAGTCTGAAGAAGCCAAATTATTGGCGAAAGCACTAAGTCTTTGGTTATTTTATGTATATGGAAGAATAAAGTCGGAGTGTGATTCTAACTCATTGTTGGGACTTCACTACTTTTTGTTCTTAGTGATACCCTGGTTGGGTTCGTTTATGTTGTGTTGTGTCCTTGAATCCAATGCCTATCACTCAAATGGTTTAATCTCAAGTTGTACATGCTGTCTGAAAATGTACACAATGATATTAATTAATTATGTAATGTTATTAGATAATATACATCTTTTGATGATTGTACAAATAACAATAAAAGTAGCAAAGAGTGACAGAGAAAAGAAAAAGTAGCATAGCACAACTGTACTAGGTCTGTTGTGAAATCATTCAGTTGTATTTCAAAGTAATACCATTTTAGTGTGAGACAAATTCTTAAGGCACTGCAAAATATATTTTACTCCTTAAACAGCATTAAACAATCACATTCAGATACTACCTACGAATGCTGAGCCATCAAGAACTGTTCTACTGCAATATTCAGTCTATTCTATCCCTAGACTATCTTGGATGGACCATATCGTAATATCTAATGACAGCATATCTGCTGATACAGTCATCATAATAGCTTAAATTGTGTAAGTTTAATCAATGAAGTATAGAGGAATGAAGGGGTATCAGATATCATTTCTTAAGATGAATTCCAGCAAAGCTAAGATTTGCAGATAAGGGTAAAACTGTATGTCCCAAACATATAGGTTCATATGTGTTTACTAGGGTAACAACCACAATGGCCTGTTTAAGCCTAGCCATGCATCCCAAATCTCTGACAAGTTCTGATACCCCTGATAAGTATAAGCAGGGGCTTGGGAGATGAAACATTTAAAAGCAGGGGTCTGGAAGATGAGCCATTTACAGGCTGCCTATGTCCATTAAAAACATATGTTCTAAACCAGTGATGAACTTCCTGTTCCCCAATTGTCCAAGTTACTCTTGAATTGGGTAAAGGAGGAACTCTGCTTCATATTATCATGTGTATTGCTGCACACAAAAAATAAAATTCAGCGAAAAGGCCTCATGAGCTTTCAATAATGTCAGAAACTCCACAATTATCATTTAAATTCTTGAGTCAGACAGTAAAACAATGATACCAGTGGAGAAAGCTCACATGCTGTGAAAACACATATGCAGTAATGAAAAACCAGGATGCAGAGCATGTCTGAAATATAAAAACTTTAATAAAACAGCCAAAAAAATATGAAATAGGACAAGCGCTTCTCAAGTCTAAATTCTTGAGTTCCTTTGGTACTGTTGTATAAAGTGTGTGTTACGTTTGTGACAGAGGTAGAAATGCTGGTAACAGTGCTTTAAGGTGACTGTGTGTGATATTTAGTGAGGTCAATCCTGCGAGAGCAGTACCCAGGTAGAACAGATGGCTGGATCACAAGAGGGAAGTTTTCTTTTATTGTGCAGGATGCCGAAATATTGTCAGTACATGACTTTTTTTTTTTGCTTTTATGAGGGAAAATTAGGAAGGTTTTTGCCATGAAGGTGGTTGACAGTTGTATCTGCTTTGTAGTTTTGAGTAAGAGATTTTTACATGCCATTGCTGAGTGAATTGAATTTTTTTACAAGATGTTTTAAGTATATGATTTAAATGAAAATAAGGTACTTTTAGAATAGTGAGTAGTGGCTTTGTCTTAGCATGTAACATTAGCCCATAGTGCTCCTTATAACTACCATTATCTGCCCTTCCACATTTGCCACAAACTCTAGACACATATTATGCAACAGTACCTACTAAACTGTGATAACATATACCCCAACCCCTGTCTTAATGTTTCCCACCAAATGTTACCCTCTTCTATACTAATTCACCTTGGAATGCCACCACATGACTAAAAATTGCTCATATATCTGAAGTATATACAGAAAAATCTTTCTCATCCATGCATGGATTAGTAAATACAAAAAAAAAAAAATACCTAACAAATAGAAAGACTCAAGCTAAAACCTTCACATAACAGAAATACTCCTACCAGGACATACCATGGTATGAAAACACTGAGTACATAAAGGAGTCAGTGGAGGTTTCCAGTTGTGCACATATTTGGTCTTCTGCACCATAAACTCAGTATAAATCCCAATTCAGAAACACGGCAATTTATTTCACACTGCTAGCAAAGTCAACTCAACAGGAAAAAATATATAGGTGCTCAGAATAACCCAGGGTCTATATTATTTCTTCAACAGCTTAGGTTGTCGAATGTTCAATGATCAACACCCAAGCGTCGAAGTTTCAAAATAACGTATGGCCATATAAGCAAATTCTTTCCTCGGGAAAGAATTTGCTTGGCCGTTATCAGGGATTTGCCCTTTCCCCAATGTAGAGCGATCTTGGAGTTGGGTATATTTAGTTAGGTGGGTGTGGGGGGTACATACCCCCACATCGGGGGGGGGTGAAGCCCCCCCACTATATTTAGGTTGAAAAGTTAATTTTATTTCCGGACAGCCTAGTGAATTCTTTCCTGTGGAAAGAATTTGTGTATATGGCTGTTTGCGATTTTGAAACATTGACGCTTAGGTGTTGATCATTAAGCATTTGACAACCTAAGATGTTGAAGAAATAATATAGACCCATAACCTACACCTCTCCAAACATGATGGGGGTCAAAAAATGCTCTAGTGGATTTCTACAGCCATAAAATCTGAAGTTAGAGTTTTAAGCAAGTTTCCTACTGAATGAAAAAGTACTGCTATTCTTAATAACATTAACCTGTGAGATAACTCCTTTGTAAATATGTATATAATCCCATAAGTATAATCTGTCACAGTTCATACATAGTATGCTCTTATTCTGTGTCATACAACTTATTTCCCTTTATTGTATGATGATGCCACTCTTTTTCAGTAACGTATATTGATTTTTAACACCAAATGTCCTTTTGTTATTGTTATATCTTATGTAACGTTACCTACTACTATACATTGCTTACTTTGTTTTGCTCTTGTAATATGCAGTCTGGGCTGTGCCTGCAATTAGTCATTTTTAACAGTGCTCTATCCTGGTAAAAATAAATTAAATAAATCAAATAAATCATTTTGGGGTTGCCCAACACACCACTTTCATGACTAAAACAGATAAAAATCATACAATGAAGCACCTAAGACTTGATCATTACTTCATCAACATAACAACCAAACCTCAGAATTAATCATAAACAAGCAATGGATAAACACTTTTCAGCATTTGCCTGCTGTTCCATCTGCAAAAATCCATGAAATACATTTCCGATCCTGCAGTACAAGTACAAAATCTTTCCGTCCAAATACATTCACTCACCCCCCTTAAACAACTGAACTGGTTCCAACCTCGGTCACCATTGCCCTGATTCAGCTATTGTATAGGTTTATATGTGTTTACTAGGCTAACAACCACTAGGTCATTTATAAGCTCAGCCATGTAACCCAAATCTCTGACAAGTTCTGGTACCCTTGATAAGTGTAAGCAGGGGCTTGGAAGAGGAACCATTTACAGGCAGGGTCCTGGGCTGCCTGTACCCATTACAGACAGAAGTGCCAAACCAGGGATGAATTTCCTGTTCTCCGTCCAACTGTCCAAGTTACACTTGAGTTGGGTTAGGGAGGAACTCTAATTCATATGGATGGGGAGCCTGATCCATAGAAGGGGTAGTCTCTGGGATGCATACCTGTCTCTCTGACAGGTCCTATTTATATCACAGGCATGGTTTAAGTCTTTAGAGCAGGTAATTCTGGTGCTGTTTGTTTTGCAGATATGCAGGAGGTCCATCAGCATTGTTTAGCAATGCCTTGTATGATAGACAGCTCTCTCCTCAAGAGCCTGCAGAAGACAAAATACAGATATAGGGCTTTGAGGTGTTCTGCAAAGGCCATATTACTTACGTCTGTATTCTTTTAGTGAGGAACCTCACTGGACATTTCATTTGTTGGATGTGCCTGGTTAGGTACATACCAAAGGAGGGGGGCATTGTACTCAATGACAGGTTTGATGAATGCTGAATGCAGTGTAACAATGACCTCCTTGGACATACTGTAGATAGCATACCTTTGTTTATAAGTTGCACAACATCGAATAATTTTCTGACTACTGTAGACATATGACAGTCAAAGGTTAAATTACTGTTTGTGTCCCCAAGTCCCTGACTACTGGGTCAGCTCTTAGGGTTTTGTTGTCAATATGATAGTTACCAGGGGTGGATGACTTCCCAAAGGATATTATTATGCATTTGTTTGACATTTAGTTTTAGTCTAGGGCTCTGGCACAGTTATTTGTCTGTGTCAGCCCTTTCTGGAGAACATTAGTGTCAGTAGGGGATTTTATTATTGCTCCTAATTTACAGCCATCTGCAAATTTGGGCAGC
This sequence comes from Protopterus annectens, assembly GCF_019279795.1. Lineage (NCBI taxonomy): Eukaryota > Metazoa > Chordata > Ceratodontiformes > Protopteridae > Protopterus > Protopterus annectens. The sequence continues at coordinate 1,275,942,120 of NC_056746.1, read as the reverse complement.
CAGAAGTCATTGACATTGGCCTTGACCTCAGTGGAGTAAGTTCCAAAAAGTAGAGGTCTCAGTACCAATCCCTGAAGGACTCTTCTTGTGACTGGCCTCTTTGTAAAGGTGGACTCCCTAGTTATAACTTCCTGGGTCCTGTCTGTGAGGCAACTGACTATCCACTGGGTGACATTAGAATTTATACCTAAACTGCTGAGTTTTAAAATGCCTTTGTGGCATATTGTGTCAAATAAAAGAAAATGAAAAACAATTCCAACGACGACCAGGTACCTCAGTAACAACCATAGTTCAAATTCCAGCAAGAAAACAATACCAAGGTAAGGCTCCAGGCTCTCGAAGTAACTTTATTGTAAAAACACAAACGCTTTCATCATCAAGGCTTCTTCAGGTGTATGAAACAAGATACAAACACACCTATCTTTAGCTTTCACCATCAAGGCTTCTTCAGGTGTATGAAACAAGATACAAACACACCTATCTTTACTTACCTGGTCGCCGTTGGAATTGTTTTTCATTTTCTTTGCTGGTTTTACTATTTTTCCTACGGACCCAGGGAAATGGCTACAGGTATGCAGGCTGAGATAGAGTATATTGAGATGGAATATAATCCTGTACCTGATACAAAATGGACTGACTGTAATGTTAATCAGTTCCTCTCTAAGGTGAGCGAGAAAACTAATCCCTTATTGAACAGTGAAACTGTGCTTGAAGGAGATGAATATAGACTCTGTGGCATTGAAGCGTGAACTATTTTCTCTGGAAAAAGACTTGCTCAAATTAAAAGAGAGTACAATTTGAGAAATACCACCTTCAAACTTGTATTACTGAGAACATTGTACCTAGGGGGCTGAGGATCCTTAAGATGCCTGCCCAAACAGACTGTGACTCCACTTTGCTGTGTGAATGGCAAAAACTGAATTTACAAACTAGTATTGGTTACTTGAAATTATTATCAACGGCTGCTGAAAAAGGAGAAATGAAACTTTTGCCTCAAATTAAGAATAAATATCTTGATTTATGCAGAAAATATGACCCTGATTTGACTGTGAAATACATCAATGACATGCTAGAGAACGTTCTTGTGCATAGTCATAAATTGACACAAACTAAACTCAAAAAATTACAAAGGGACAGACTAGATTATTTGCAGGGCCATGTATTTATGTGGCCGAGATACACAAATAACAACAATAGTAGTAACACCAAGGGTTTGGCAGCAGTCGCTACTATTTCTTCTTCTAATAATATTAATTCTAAGGATACAACCAATGAGGGGAATGTGTCTGTACCAATGACCAACCGGAATCGCGATATGATACAGGAAGCAACAGAAGGACGGAACCTAACAGCAGTCGAGTTAGGTTGCAACACGCTAGCCACTGAGATGCCAGCCATGGGGACAACAGCTTTTAAGAAGAAAACTATTATTACTGAAGCTCAAGGACATCGAGCAGAGAATTGCTGCATTTCTGAAGGCAGCGAGATTGAAGATGTTCAACATCACATCACCAATTCTTTTCTAGGACATTCGAGCACCCTTGCCTTAAACTTTCCTCTCCCCACAAGAGTGAGATCTACAAGCTGGGGCAGGGGCGGATTGAATTCAGTGCATTTGAGAGGGAGAAGCACAACGAGGAACAAACGGAAATATACAGATGGAACTGTAAGTCCGTTTACCATCAAGAAAGCTTTTCTGAAAAACAAGAACTGATTGTTAATTTATCACCTTATGTGCTATCTGAACATGAAAGCGGTGTGCTACGTAAAGGACTTTCGTTTATTCCAGCTTTAGACTCTGATATCACAGACATTGTCATTGATATTAAGTTATTCTCTAGAAACTTGATGTTAAAGGTTTTATATGCTAGTAACGCTTCTGATAATGATTGTATTTTTAAAAAAACTAGTTATTTTATGCCTAAATTGAGCCCTTTAATTTCTGCATTTGAGCAAGTCTGTATAGGTGATGCATACAAGGTTTTTCATGAACAGAAAAATAAATATTATAAGAAGTGGTATAACTTATCCAAAGATAAAAGTGTAGCATTAAAAGGTTTACAGACTAATACATCTATTATGATGCGACCTGCAGATAAGGGAGGGAAAATTGTAATTTTAGATAGAATAGATTATGATAAAATAATATTTTTGTTATTAAGTGACAGTACTTTTTATAAGGTTATTAATATGACACAAGTGAACAAGATGGTTGCTACAGTATATAATAGAATAAGGGAAATGGCCAGCATGGACCTTATTGATGAAGATTTACTTAATTATTTTCTTATATTTCAACCTACAATCCCTATAATCCAGGGCCTACTGAAAATACACAAGAACAAGGAGAATCCCCCTATGAGACCAATTGTTGCAGGCAGAAATTGGTGCATAGAATCTATTTCCATTTTTGTTGAAAATCTTTTGAGGAAACTCTTGGAAAACTCTAACCATATTCTCAAGGATACTGAACAGTTTGTCAGGGATTTGTACAGATTTACCTGTGAAAGAGAACAACAGGATGGGTTGAAAAGGACATTATTGGTTACTCTAGATGCTGTGTCACTTTTCACTGTTATTCTGAATGAATATGGGATCCAGAGTATTGTCAAATTAATGTCTGATACACAAAAATATGATAGTAACACAGTGAATTTGATTCAAATTCTTTTGAAAATAGTTTTAGAAAATAATATATTTATGTTTAGGGACAAGGTATACTTACAATGTAATGGGGTAGCCATGGGAACATCATGTGCTAACAGTTATGCTAATGCAGTAATGTTAAAATGGGAACAGGAAAATATAGTGACAAGCAAGTTTAAAGATCAGGTTCTGTTCTTCTGCAGATTTGTGGATGACCTCTTTCTGTTATGGGGGGGGAACAATAGGTCAACTTGAGTTATTTTTTAAACATATTAATAACTCAACACAATTTCTAAAATTTACTATGGATTGGTCCTACAGCAAGGTCAATTTCTTGGATGTTTCGATTCTACAAGAACTGGATGGCAAGTTAAACACCCAAATGTATAGAAAAGAATGCCATGTTAACAGCTTATTAAGTAGAGACAGTATGCACCCTCAATATGTTTTTAGGAATGTAGCACAAAATCAAGCATATAGAGCACCCAGATTGAATGCCAGAGAAATAGATTTTGTGGCACAACTGGATAGAACATCCAGGGAATTGACAGAAAGAGGTTATGACCAGAAGCTTGTGGACCAGAGTATTAGCACAGTTAGGAAACTTAGACAGAGTAGAGCTAAACCTTATTTTTCTGAATAAATTGTGGATGATACACTGAATACAAAGGTCACACCAGAATTAAAGGTGTGCTTTAGTCATTCAAGAAATATAAGACAATATACTAACATCATAAATAGTCATTGGAACATTCTAACTTCAGATGAAAACATTTGTAGTTTGATTGGAAGACGTCCACAGTTTATGTTCAAAAATAAGAAATCATTAAGGAGGCAACTCTACTACCCCAGAGATTAAATTATGACAGTAACTGGAGATAACAGTGGAACTATACCTTGCGTCAAATGTCAGCTCTGCAGGTTCATTAATCCAAAGATAGTCTTTCAACATCCAGATACTGAAGAGGTTTACACTTTAAAAACTAGTGCCAACTGCAATTCATCTCATGTGGTTTACCTAGCAACTTGCCAGATTTGCCACATATTTTATGTTGGCAAAACTGATAGATATCTAAGAGACAGGATCAGGGAACACATTTACCATATAAAAGGGCAGTATGTTCAATGCTCTAGCAAAGCATATCAAAGAGACTATTGTACAACATACTTTTTTATTTAGAGTACTAGGTAAATGCAATGAGTTTTCAAGGGGAGGGGGATATCAGAATCCGTACTGAGAATTTAGAAACCAAATGGATTCTGAAATTAAGAGCAAATATTGGTCATGGTTTAAATGACTGTATACCATTGAAACCTGTTTTAAAGAATAGACCACTTCAAAGGTAATATTGTGTGTTTCTGTTATGGTATATTTAGTTATTTATGTATGTATTTCTTAGCTGTGTAGAATTTTTTGACAGTTACATATGTGTATATATATTCTTACATATTTTTATGCATTTTTTATACAGTATTAGTTTTTAAATTGTTTCTTATATAGTTTGTGTTCATGCTATGGCCCTTGCCACTGTCTTTTTAAGATGGTTATCATTAGAACATATGACTTAATGATTATTAGTATAAAGATAGGTGTGTTTGTATCTTGTTTCATACACCTGAAGAAGCCTTGATGGTGAAAACGCTTGTGTTTTACAATAAAGTTACTTCGAGAGCCTGGAGCCTTACCTTGGTATTGTTTTCTTGCTGGTATTGTGTCAAATGCCTTAACTAGGTCAAGGTAGGCAGTGTGAACCATTTTGCCCTCATCCATTGCTTTGGTGACCTTCTCAAAGAGGTCTACCAGATTAAGTAGGCATGACCTGCTCATGACAAAACCAAACTGGGTTGGGTCCAGTGTCTGGAGGTTTCCTATGTCATTTTTAATCATGTTCTTGATAATACTTTCCATGACTTTGCATGTGAGACTAATGAATCTTATGGGTCTGTAGTTTTTAGGGTCTGTAGATGGCCTGCCTTTGTCTAGAAATATGACTGTTGCTTTTCTCCATTCATTCGGCACAATGCCTGTTTAGTGGTTATGGTTGAATAGCTATTCCAGAGTGCCTGATAGGTCATGTTTCATACTATTTAGAAGGCATCCTGGGGTATTGCCTGGGCCCACCAGTGCAGTGTTATTGAGGACCTGTTCCCTAATGATAGTAAGTTGAGTTATATTTGGTGGTATTTCCTGGGGTGGAGGATTGAGGGGAGACAGGAGAAAGGCTAGAGCTGAATTTGTCTACCAGTAAGTTTGCTATATCTTCTGGGTCAGTACAGGTAGCTCCATTAATGGTGAGCTCTGCATACATCTATGTATTGCGTTTGAGGTTGTGGACATAACTAATGTCTTGCCGTTGTCCTTGGCCTGGGAGGCCAAATGTATCTCAAATTTGGATTTTGTAGACTTTATTTTTTCTCTGAGTTGTTTGTTTGCTTGTTTAGGTTGATAAGAGTGCTTTTTCCTGCTGGGGCAAACACTTCCTAATTTTTGCCATGATTTTCTTCCTTCTGTTATACAGCCTATTGATGTTATGATTCTGCCAAGGTGGCTTTTTTTTTTAGTTAGTTGTGTACTTCTTCGTGGTGGGTACAGCTGCCTGTATGTAGCTATTAACGTGCTTGTATTGGGTTTCTGTGAACAGTTCTGCATATACAACAGTGCTCTCATGGTTTATGGGGGCTTTAAATTTTCTCAGGTTATCACTTAATAGTAGGACGTTAGAGAAGTTCCTGGGTATTACAGGATTAACTGGGGTTCCAGGTTTTATTTTTACTTCAAAGGAAACCATTTTGTGGTTTGACCTTACCAGGGAGGACATTATATTATGAGGTATGCAGCACTCTCCCATATTAGTGAGGACCAGACTGTATGTTTGTATCCCTGGTCCTCATATTAGCAATCTGCTCAGGGAGTTTGTGTTTCCAAAATCCAGGAAACTGTGCCTGCACATTTGGTATTGTATAAGATTTCCAGTTGATTATGGAGTAATTAAAGTCATTCATGAATGTAGTATTAGGTTGGATGGTAAGGGTTTTCAGTAAGCTTAAATGCATGTTATGGGATTTCCGGGTCATAGTGGGGGACCTATAACTTGCAAGGAGGTGGTACTGGATTTTGCCTATGGCAATTTTAACATGGAGAAGCCCAAGTGCATTGTCTTGTTTAACCAGCCTCGAGGGATATTTATTTTTAATGTAAACAGAGACACCTTTAAATTTAGTCCCTGCCTGTGTTAGTAGCTGGTGTATATGTGTGCAAGGCATTATAGTCTTGCACTGCTGGTGTGCTATCCATGGTTTTAAACCATGTCTCAGTGACTGCAGAGACGTCAGCATTCCCTAGGGTGAGAACAGCTAGTCGAGAGTAAAGTTTCTTCTTTAGGCTTCTAGCATCAAGAGAGACACCTTTCGTTTTTTGTTTTTTTTTTGGTTTTGATTTGCAATGTTGGAAGTACTTTCAGTTTGACTTTGCCTAAAAAAGGCATTAAAGTGGAGGGCAGTGTTTTAGCTAATGTTTGAAAGCCTAGAGGGGATAGGTACAGACCATCCATGACAATTTATTTAGTCCTTACCATTTCAAACAATATGTTTCAAATAACTAAAAAAAAAAATCTGCATTCC
>NC_056746.1:1275860853-1275920853 GCF_019279795.1 Protopterus annectens | reverse complement strand
GAAAGTTACTGACAAATGCCTTAAGTAAACACATCATAGAAGAGGGTGAAAATCATAAGTTTAGCTTTAGGGTTATTTCACATGTAGAAATGGGAGTGAGAAAGGGAGACATGAACAATACACTGGAATTAAAAGAATATAAGTGGATAGTTAGGTTACAAGCAGATGTGAAACCAGGCTTGAATAATGCTGTCAGTCTTAAACCAGTTTTATTAAAAAAAACAGAGAGAGAGGCTTTGAAAATTTTTTTAGTATAAACCATAGTTATAATTAGATAGAATGGGATTATTTTAAATAGTGTATTGAAATTAGAATGTGTGTTCAATGTAGTTTAAATTAACATCTAGTTTTTAGAAGTGCTTATTGTATTGAAATGTATTGCTGTAGTATATCTTCTTAAGTAATTAGGCTGGCTGTATCATGTGATTAATTGATTCCTCTATTTAAAGTTTTGTAAACTAATTGCTTAATATGTACTGATGAAGGGTGTATTCCCGAAAGCTTTACTACATTAAACTTTTGGTGTGCTAAGTTGCTGTTTTTCTGCAGTTCGTCTATATACAGTATTACCAAGGTTATTTTGTCTAGATTCAATAATGGCTCCCAGTTTGCAGTCATCTGCAAACTTTGTTATCCAGAATCCCTTAGTGTTGGCCTGTACTTCAGAGAAGTAGATGCCAAACAAGAGCGGTCCCAGGACTGAACCCTGAGGTACTCCACTTGTCACTTGTCAATTGCCTAATCGAAACTGTTCTAGCAGAAATCGGAAGCATAGATATGCCTCATGAGTGCATGTTGTTATATAATGGAACTTTTTATCCAAGCCTCTGTTGAAAAAGGGCTATGTCAGGTCAGACTATCTTAATTGACAAGCATAAATAAAAATAACCATATAAATAAACTGGCAAGCAGATTTGTGAAATAATGTTTGCAAACTGTTTACAGCCACCATCCAGTACTCAAAGGGAAAGGCAATGCAAGGTTCATAAATGGACACTATAGAATAAACAGTCAAACAGCATGTATGGGGGTAACAGAAACATAGAACCTGCTGAAAATGCATGCATAAATGGCACAATGCAAGGTTCATAAATGGACACTATAGAATAAACAGTCAAACAGCATGTATGAGGGTAACAGAAACATAGAACCTGCTGAAAATGCATGCATAAATGGCACAATGCAAGGTTCATAAATGGACACTATAGAATAAACAGTCAAACAGCATGTATGAGGGTAACAGAAACATAGAACCTGCTGAAAATGCATGCATAAATGGCACAATGCAAGGTTCATAAATGGACACTATAGAATAAACAGTCAAACAGCATGCATGAGGGTAACAGAAACATAGAACCTGCTGAAAATGCATGCATAAATGGCACAATGCAAGGTTCATAAATGGACACTATAGAATAAACAGTCAAACAGCATGCATGAGGGTAACAGAAACATAGAACCTGCTGAAAATGCATGCATAAATGGCACAATGCAAGGTTCATAAATGGACACTATAGAATAAACAGTCAAACAGCATGCATGAGGGTAACAGAAACATAGAACCTGCTGAAAATGCATGCATAAATGGCACAATGCAAGGTTCATAAATGGACACTATAGAATAAACAGTCAAACAGCATGCATGAGGGTAACAGAAAGATAGAACCTGCTGAAAATGCATGCATAAATGGCAAGGATATATGCCCTTCAGACTTACAATGGCCACAGAAAAGACATGAACCCAGGACCATGGAACACTTAGAAACATTAAATTGCACCACCATACTCATTGAAGTAGAAAATACAGAGCATGGAAAATGGAGACGGAGAATGTAAAATGCAGCATGAATATTACATAGTATCATTCATACTTTAACACAGTACTGTCATACCCCTATAAGCTTTACTTTTCCCAGTGGTCAATAAATACTCCAAAGTCAAATCCAAACATCACTCTGATACATAATCTCAGTTTTCTTCAATATAAATTGACAAAAGTGTTTTTTATTTATTTATTTCTATTTGTTAATCATCATAGTCTGACTTGGTGGTTGCTCCTCTTCCAGTTGAGTCCCAGAAAGAAAAGTTACAAATAAATATTGCAAATAAATAAAAGAAATATAATAACAATAAAACAATTACACAAAATATTTGGAAGAGTAATTTCAATGAGTAAACAATAATAAACAGAACAATTGATTATATAACTTCAATAAAAGAGAACACACACTTTGACTAGAGAAAAAACAAAGACAGAATTGCACAATGGCATAGTGTGAGGTTATTTTTTTATTTATTCTGAGGACAGCATTTCAGTGTGGATATAGAAATCATCTAAATCTTAATGATCGTAATTTTTGGATTATCTAGGCTAGAAACTAAATGGGCAACTGGAAGGAAAAGTTGGGCAAGTGAAGCCTTAATTTTTGCACTGCATTTAAAGTAATAAAGTAACATACATTGTTTTAAAATAATTCCAGAAAGCATTATTTGGAATTGTAGTACTGTTTCCACTGAAGTTGTGACATTCTGCTAGTATTTTATAGTGATTGGGGAAAAAAAGAACACGTATTCTAAGCAACACAGTGGTAATCTGTAGATGATACTGTCTGTGCCTCCGTCTGGTTGATCACTGTCTCCAACTTAAAAGACAGGATTTTCATAATTAGTCTGCCAAATGCTTACAGAAAGCACATGAGTATCTAGTGATGAAACAACGGGTTTCATGTTGCAAGTTAGTGAAAAAAACATTACCCATGAGGGAAGTTCAGAAACTGGGGGTACTGTTATATTTCTGCAAACACTGTTTTAAATACAATATCAGTAATACATTACCAAAGGCTCAGGTAGCCTCCTTCCACACTACAAATAACATTCACGGGCCCTGTCTTTATAATTGTTATCTGATGTCTGTGTAAGGATATCCTGACTTCTTTTACCATTCCCATAGCTGACAGAGGTACCCAAGAAAGGAGTGAATGATGACAGCTGTGCACAACCAGCACCTGTATATAACTTATTTCTTCTATTCAGTCTCATCTTGTCACCTGTAGCTGTGCTCAGTACTTATTACATTCTCAGTGCAGCAAACAATAGTGCAACTTCATGTCAGAATTTTAACTTTAGATTGTTGGGGTGGACAAATGGAACATTCTGTAAGGCTAGTGGAGACACATGCTCCTGTCTTTCCTCAAAATTATGTCACTACATGAGTCAGTTAACTGCTAGACTTGTTGGAAGTAATGCCAGAGATTCCAACCATCATACAAATATCTTAATACCTGTTTACACTGGACAACAATTGTTTGCCTAGAATGATGTTGTAGCTATCACTATACTTGGTTCAATCATATGAAATAAGTGGGCCACTGTGTCATGTGCTGGCTGTTAGATTGAATGTGAGCCCACTTTCACTGTAAATGTAGGAAGTATCTCAAAGCTGATCAGATCAGCCCCACAAAAGACAGTGCACCCCAACAGAAATGTCATGCAGCAGCTGAAAGAACTGAACTCTGCTGTGTTACAGTTATTGAGCGGAATCAGAATACATGCAAGGTCTCCTTTTCATTAACTGCAAGAAGCATCTAGAAAGCAGCCCATAGCAGCCTGAACAAACAGTTGTGTATTCCCTAAAAAAGGGCAAGGAACACTGAAATAATTTTGCAGGGTGAGTCATCTGTTTTAGCTTTGTATGTCTTTACCAGCATGAACCACACTTCTGGTAGCATGTACTAACATATGCATTTATCTTATATTTTTGTCTAGCCTCAGTCCAATGGCCATGTGTCAAAAATAAATATGTGTATTCCAGGGGACTCAGGTGTGAACACAGGCAGTACAAAGGCACAGTTTAATTTCACATTTCCTCCACAAGCACAGATCCTGTGTAAACAATAGACTGGTTCATAAATGTATCACTTTATAGCATGCTGTAGCAGAATCATAAAGGTAATGCACTGCAGGCAATTTATATCACGCAAGCCTGAGTTCAAATCACATAAAAGCCCCTGCGTACCCTATTGCTCTAAAACATACCTAATTAGATTGAATATTGCACCTCTGAACAGGTTTTATCCAGCTGAAACACAAAAATAAACAAATATTTCTACAAAGTAAATAACTTAGTGTGATGCAACCCTGCGGATGAAATCAATCTTTACTGAGTATAAATGATTTTCAGTGTTTGGCAGCTTGTAGCCAGACAAGTGTAACATGAAAAGTAAGTACTGAGGGATGGCCTGGACTGTGCAACAGCTACAAAGTGATAATCAAAGATGGCTTCAGCATTCAATTGATGAACTGAGAATTTTTGTGGTCAAAGACGAGTGACCTTTCAGAAGGCAGTGTATTATCATTAACACACATTTATCCACATCAGTCAAATGAGAGAGCACTCATTTACAAACCACAGTTTAATTCCATCAATGTGAAGTTTAGTAATCCTATAGTTATTATCTGTGCAGGCACATTCTGACCTTTAGGGAGGAGAAGAATATGAACAACCCACAAGTCACTACACCTTAAACTCATAGGATGACACATGGACATAACATAACCATGTGTGTGACCCAGTACAGCACAATGCACAGCAAAGAACAGCTTCAGGAAATGGACACATTTAGCAGCTCCACACATAGATACAGGAAGGAAAGTACAGAAATTGATACTGAGGTATGCATGCTGTCCCTGTACTATACCAAAGACAGGTGCAGGCACACTTAGCCATATGCTACATTCAAGTCACACTCATGCACACAGATAGCATACTGGTGATCACTCACCAAGTGCAAGCTCAATTTTGTACATCCACAGTTGCTGCATTGAATCTAGACATGTCTGTAGGTCACTCATCCAGTGCAAGGTCAATTTTGTACAATCACAGTTGCTGCATTGAATCAAGACATGTCTGTAGAGCAAGAAGCAGGTGTATGGGCGATCAATGTATAATGCATGCAGATACATCACCCCCAATGCTACACAGCCAGAATGTCTCACTGCAGTTACCCCAAAAAAGCAGCACATAATACATGGAGCAAACGAGAACTTTGTGCATATACTGTCATTTTAACAGCTATTACATGGTATACTGTTTCAGAACTAGCAAGAAATGGATACTCATAATCTGGGAAATGCCACATCCCATACACCAGACCAGACTGACAAAATTATCAATGTATACAGGGAGGGTCAGCTGAGAGTAGCTTACTGTGGTGCAGAGTTATTTCATTAAATTCTTGAAAGAACACAATAAATCTTATCAGAGGAAAGAGACGTCACTCACAACTGCACTGTGTTAGATACAAACCAGAGGAGATGATGTAGAATTGACAAAGGGATCATGGTAATCCAAGTACATCACAGCTGCCCCAACAATCTGAGCATGTCCTATCCACTCACATGATGCACTAAAATATAAGTTAATGTGACCCTGCAGCTTATTACAAAATACAATATCAGGGACACTGCAAGGGAGCTTTTCTGGGAAATAAATATCTCAACTAAATGTGTGCAGTCAGTGTAGTGAAATCTGCACTATATGTTGGCCTGTGTCAGAAAAAGTCACTTCCTAACTGGACTTCCATGTATATTTCTGCATGGAAAAGCATTTTAAGACCTTTTAAAAGTTTCTCACCAAGGCTGTACATGGTTTTGTCAATAGGCAGGTATGGAACTTCATACTTGGTAAATGATTACAGCTTTTGAAAGAAAAAAAAACAGTGATCATAGCATACAAAGGAAAACTTTGTGGCACAACAAAATAACATTTCATCCTACCCTGCTTGTTCAGGAATTAAGTTCCAGGGTTACATTGAACATGACATTAAGCAAATCTTAGATTCAGTTCTGGAATTGAGGAATACGTTAAAAATATTATCACTGAGCTGTGGCTCTCTGGGTAAAAAAATCATTGTTTTGGTCTGTGATGAATATGTGTTTAGAAAACAGAATAGTTTATTGTTTAACACAGGTTAAGTAATGTGTTTATAAAACAGAATAGCTTATCGTTTAACACAGGTTATGTAATGTGTTTATAAAACAGAATAGTTTATTGTTTAACACAGGTTAAGTAATGTGTTTATAAAAACAGAATAATTTATTGTTTAACACAGGTTAAGTAATGTGTTTATAAAACAGAATAGTTTATTGTTTAACACAGGTTAAGTAATGTGTTTATAAAACAGAATAGCTTATCGTTTAACACAGGTTAAGTAATGTGTTTATAAAACAGAATAGTTTATTGTTTAACACAGGTTATGTAATGTGTTTATAAAACAGAATAGTTTATTGTTTAACACAGGTTAAGTAATGTGTTTATAAAACAGAATAGTTTATTGTTTAACACAGGTTAAGTAATGTGTTTATAAAACAGAATAGTTTATTGTTTAACACAGGTGAAGTAATGTGTTTATAAAACAGAATAGTTTATTGTTTAACACAGGTTAAGTAATGTGTTTATAAAACAGAATAGTTTATTGTTTAACACAGGTTATGTAATGTGTTTATAAAACAGAATAGTTTATTGTTTAACACAGGTTAAGTAATGTGTTTATAAAACAGAATAGTTTATTGTTTAACACAGGTTAAATAATGTGTTTATAAAACAAAATAGTTTATTTTTTAACACAGGTTAAGTAATGTGTTTATAAAACAGAATAGTTTATTGTTTAACACAGGTTAAGTAATACCACATTTTCCTGCTTCTCAACATGCCAACCATTCTGTCTGACCTCCCACAGGGGAGCTCCAGCTTGTCAGGTACTGCAGAAAAGGGGTTTCCAAGATCAGCACATGTTACTTTTCAAATGTCTGTACAAATTGATAAAAGGCTTTCTTGAGTAACAAACCTTCCCTATGCTTCCATGAGTTTCTCAGACCCTTTCTAACTAAACCTTGAGAAGAACTTCACATCTTTTAAGTAGTCAGATAAAACAAGCAGAGATGGCCGTCTGTTTCTGCAGGTATTAATGCTTCACAGATCATGGTGCAGTCTCCCTTTTTTGCATCAAACATAAGCTGCGACAGATGTCACCACTCTTGCAGTCTCCCCAAGCCTTTTCTCATCTTCGCACACCATCTTGTGCTTTTAGCCCCATTGGATATTTTATGTTCTCTACATTAGACATTCTCATGAGTCAGGGTGATTTTCAATACTAATTACAAACATCGTAAGCACAATATTTAAAACTCTGAGCTGCATATTCCTTTTATTTGCTCCCCTTCCTCAACTGAGAACTCCATTTATAACTACCTTTAAAGTATTATGTTATAGCCAACCTTCTAACATATTCAATACCTTATAATCCATTCCTTGTCTAGTTAGTTTCTGGCTTAATGTTTTTGTGAGACAATGTGATAAACATCCAAATAGAAGACATGTAACCTATTCCCAGTCTACAGATTTGGCTACCTGGTCAGTTAGATTTGTCAGAAATGACGTTTGCTATGAACCTGTCCTGCCATAAGGATGGCTTTACTTTCTTCAGCAAACGCATATTAGTTTTGTCCATCAAAACTTATTCCACCAGCATTAGTTTTACTGAAATCCATCTAAATGGTCTGTAGTATAAGGTGGTAGAATTTCTAGTGTTACCCAAAATGCATCATTACAGATTTGTAATACTGTTTTTTTTTTTTAGTTCTGCATTGTACTTATTGTATGCCAACAATTTATAATGCATAGTTGCACAATATGAACAGCAATAGAGCAATTTTCATCAGAATGCCACTTTAATTATTTTCTTACATTATTCATGCATAAAAAGCAATTCAATTTATTTCCCGTTTCCTATGCAGACCTTTGTGAAAAGACTGATTTATGCTTAGCTTACTTAACTCCAAAATGTAATTTGGTTACTGGCAGAAGTCAACCATCCTTCATTCTACAATCATTTTAGTTACACTTGTGTGTAAAGTCATTTTTCTCCACTTTGTTGACATTTTAAATATCTGTTCATGTCTCTGTATCTTAAATGCTGCTACCGAACATGATTTAAAGAAACTAATTGAATCCAGCACTACCTTTACTCATTTCGAAAATCAGAAGAAAACCTTGAAACGATAACACTGCTCAAAGACAAGCTTTAATGTTTCCTTTTTTTTTACTTTTACTTTAATTAATGAATTTATTTATTGCTTGATCTTATCATCTGTGTATCAGTTCTTAGCAATTTTTGAACATAAATATTTGATAGTTTAATAGGGGAATTTAGTAAAGCTTACACAGTCTTTTTTACTGTGTAGACATCATGCCGCACTGCTTACATAAAAAGTAAGCTTGTTTTAAATTCAGTAAACACTGCTGGCTGGCGCGCATGCACGCTCCAACACGGGAAGTTCTGTGGCATGCAAATCACCTCATAAGCAGGTGAATCTCATGCAAATGAGTCAGGTAGAGCAATCCAGCAAGCAGCTGGGCAACACTGCAGACCCCATGTCAGTGTCTGTAGTGTACATGGAAAAATTCCTGGTACAGGAATGTAGACAGACAAAAGAGGCTGTAAAAATGTAGCTAGATGGACAGAAATGGCATGCCATGTACAGAAATGAGCAAAACTACGCTCTGTTTGTCTGAAAAATTAAAGAAAATATGTTAAATAAAATTAATTTTTTTTAATAATCTGGGCATGTTTGCGTGGCGCATGCTCTATTAAAAAAATTGTAAAAAACAAAATCAATATTATGTGACAGAAATGTATTACAGGACCCTGCATGGAGTATCTGCAATGGTGCATTGGTGCTGTTGCTATCATGGTAGGGCTTTGAAGTGTGCAGTTTCCAGGCTGTGAGCATGGATCCCTATACAAATGAGGTGGAGTTACTAAATAGCTTAAAGGGATAATCATGTCCGCATATCCCCTTCATGTATGCAGAGAAATATGTTGATGTTTACAAAGAAGGTAGATGGCATCAGGGGATGGTGTGTCCAATAACTTCTAAGCTTATTTCAGCTTAGCTGTGCCTGTTTGCGCTGCATGCCACTGTGCTGAGCATGTGCTTTCAGGAGGGTGTATGCACTAACTTCTAAGCTTTGTTAAGTTAAGGGGCACATGTTTCACCATGTTTGCATGGTGCACCGCTGTGCTGAGTGTGTCCTTTCAAGGGGGTGTGGACACTGACTGCTAAGCTTTGTTTACCTAGGGGGCGACCTAGGGGCAACCTTTGAGGGGTGAGCTGCAGTGCTGAGTATAGCTAAAAGCCAATGACATATTAATTAGTTTTGATGCATGTTTAACTTAAACTAGGGCCATTAAATGATGTTAATGATATACTAGGCAGGTGCAATGCATCATAGGTAACCAATCACAGAGTAAGCACCAACAGCAGAGCACTACAAAGTATGCAGACACCCTACAATCTGATTTTTCCCCCATAATCTGCACCATTGGAGTACAGACTTGGGAATTTTAACTGAAAGAATGCTAGGGGATGCTGGAGGTCTGCTACATCTGTATGTGTTAGATGCTGAGGTCAGTGCTGCTGGTGCTGCTGACAATAAGCCTCGACAGAGAAGAAGAAGAGTGTTCAGGCCCAGGGTAAACTTCCAGGAGCTACATGATCTGGAGATTGTAGAGTGCTACAGGGTGGAGAGAGCGATATTACAAGAACTCACTGAGCTCTGCCACCCTCAACTCAGACCCAGAGCCAACAGAGGGGAACCCATCCCAGTGGAAACAAAGGTATGTGTAGCCATTAGGATACTAGCTACAGGTACCTTCCAACGACCATCTGGGGAAATGATGGGGGTCTCACAGGCACCAGCATCCAGGGTACTCCACTAGTTCCTGGATGCAATGCTACCACATGCCAGTGAGCACATTTCTTTTCCCCTTACCCCTGAGGTGAGGGCCAGCAATATGCAACACATCTACCATGTAGCACACTACCCTGAAGTACTGGGTGGCATAGATTGCACTCATGTACACATCCAGTCACAACCTGATAAGGAGGGTAGAATATACATCAACTGTAAGGGGTACCACTCCATCAACTGCCAGGTCATGTGCAATGCCCAAGGCATTATCATGAATGTGTGTGCTGGCAGCCCTGGCAGTTATCATAACTCCTATATCTGGCATGCTTCACAGCTGTGCCAGATGTTTGCTGGGGGGACATCCCACACGGCCATTTACTGGGGATGCTGGCTACACATTGGAACCGTGGATGACACCCATCAGAAATGCACACACACCCATGGAAGAATCCCATAATGAGGCACACACACAAACTAGGAACATCATCAATTGTATATTTGGGCTTCTGACATCACGGTTCCAGTGCCTTGATATATCTGGTGGAGCCCTGCAGTACACTCCAGCCACATGTGCATAGATATTCACAGTATGTAAAACCAAAACAGCACCTGGCCGGCAGTGGTGTAAATGAAACCACAAAACACCAACCAAACAACCAAGGAAGGCAAAAATGTAGCTTTTAGCATAAAAATCTTTAATTTTGCTATTCGTCTAACTGACCTCTTCAGAAACACACAACTAAATCAATACAGGTTGCTTAAAATACCACAGTCAGTTTAAAAAGTACCAATCAATTTAATAGAGCAACAGCTTTTAAAGTGAAAGAAAACCGTCAGTAAAAAGCAAACCATAAAAGCAAAAATAACAATAAAAAAATGCTTCCTTATGTGCCTTAAATACTGTCCATAATGTAAATGAAAACATTTAAAAATATTTTTTATTAATGGTGACTTTCCTATTCTTTAAAAAACACTTGATGTTAACTGTGTCATTTAATCCAGGGGGAATGTAAGAGGCAAGCTTGAGTTGGCATTCAGCCTCCCTCTGTTTCACAATGTTCCTAAAACTCCCAACCTTAATGTCCGGGTTCAGTACAGCCATTATTGAAAATGTAAATTTCTTCCAATTACTACAAGCTGAAGAATGTTTGTACAAGACATTGTTGGAATTTTTTGTCCTAACTGCATGCTGGTGTTCTAAAATACCCTGTCTTAAACTTCTAGTGGACATATCAACATAGAAAGTTGGGCATGCACTGCATAAAGCAACATAGACTATTCCCACAGTCCCACAATCAACCTTTCCAGGAATTGAAATGTTATAATCCATGTGTTCCCAAAAAAATTAGACCCCACATGAATAAATTTACATGCCCTACAACCCGAACACTTCATCATACCAGCATTACCCACACATGAATGGACAGCCCCCTTCCACTGTTTTCCAAAATTTGCTTGATACTATGATCTTTTCTTATACACAAACTGAGGACTGTCACCCAATACTTTAGCAATATCACCATTTCCCAAAATAACCTTCCAATTTTCATCAGTAATCTTGCGTATGGCATAATTGTCAATACTCATATCCAGGCAAAACCTTAGTTTGCTTTTCTCCATTTTATTACTACTACTATCATTGACGTTATTAACCTCTGTCATCTTCGAAAAACCTTTTATTAAAATTGGAGGAAAATCAGTGTCCCTTCTGGAGATTATTTCCTCAGCCGTACTATTTAAAAGATCACTAGGGTAACCCCTTTCCAAAAATAACCCTTTAATAAATTCTACCTCATTAAGGAAAACCTTGTCTTCCACCATCATACGAGATGCCTGGATAAACTGACCTTGGGGAATATTTTTTTTTCATGAATTTAGGATGGGTACTTTTAAAATATACATAACTATTACTGAATGTACTTTTATGATGAATACTACTTGAGGGAGCATTAGAACAAATATCCCACCGGAGAACCACATCCAAAAAGGACCACTGTCGCCCAATACAAATTTTATAAAATCAGTACTTTGACTTAATGCTTCGATGAAACCATTCAAATCGAAACAATACTTCTTAACAATAAAAAACAAGTAATCTACAAACCTCTTGTAGAAGACAATTTTATCATAAAACTGGATGGAAGGAAAAATTTCAAACTCCCACCATCCCAAAACAAGATTAGAATAAGTAGGTCCCATAGTGGCCCCCATTGCTACCCCTGATAACAGTTTATAAAAGCCACCACTAAACATGAAATAAGTATTTTCTAGTAATACATCTAATAAGAGCATATACGTAATAATACTATTGTTGTCCATACTGGTGTGTTTTCCTAAAAATCATCTGACATAATCCACCCTCACATCTTGAGAGATACAAGTGAATAACGAAACCACATCAACTGTGACCATAATGTAGTGTTCTGTAACCTCACCCAAACTTGTAAAAAACATTCTCAAATTATCCAGAAAGTCCCAGGAGTCAGCAATATATGATGGCAGTTGCGTAACAAAAGGCTTCAAAATAAAATCCAAGTACAATGAAATGCAGTCTGGGGGGGGGGTTAGTAACACATTTGTGGAGCTTAAGTATTCCAAATAACATCCCAGACCTAGGGTCCTCCACATACAAAAAGTCAAAACCTCCTTAGACATTTGACCATTCATTAGTAAATCATACAGAATAGCAAATATATTTCCATAACAATTCAAAATCTCAAACTTAGTTACCTTCTTATATTCAGACTGATTTGCTAACATATTCTCAATAGCTTTGCTGTAATTCACTACATTCATAACAACAATCTCACCCCCCTTATTCACTTTCATAAATCGTAAATCTCTTCTACGCAACAGCTCCTTGAGAGCCCTCCGTTCATTTGAATTTAAATTATAAAAAGACAACTTGTTTTTACTTGCAATCTGCCTCCTGATGTCCCTTTCACAGTGACTTTCAAAGACTTTCAAAGTATGTGTCAAACTGGGATTATAGGTAAAAGGCTTACTTAAGACATTGCTACATACTACATCACACAAAATATATTCCAAATTAAGTTAACGCGAAAATAACTTCAGTTCCAATCATGTCTTTGTCACATTAGCCCTCCTACTAGGCTGAAAATTCAGTCCTAATTTCAAGATCTTTACTTGTTCATCAGTTAATGTATGATGAGAAAAATTATAAACAGAAATGTCAGCAGGGTTTGAATTATGTAACATGGTTACCTGCGAGGTCCACTCTGTCTCCTGCTCTGAGTTTGGTAGTTCTTGCACT
The DNA here is from genome assembly GCF_019279795.1 of Protopterus annectens. Lineage (NCBI taxonomy): Eukaryota > Metazoa > Chordata > Ceratodontiformes > Protopteridae > Protopterus > Protopterus annectens. The sequence goes on along the minus strand of NC_056746.1, from coordinate 1,275,907,828 downwards.
TGCTGCGATTCCTGTTCAGCCGTGAGTTGAAGTCCCTTTGTAAAAAAGTTTTTTTTATTGGAATTGCTAGCCGCATTGTTCGTAGTCCATCCACTTGTAGGGCCTGTCTTTGCCTGTAAAAGTTCACTGTTTCATCAGATTCTTGTGCCATACTGTTCGCTTTCTTTCTGACTACCTGCTGAATCATGTCATTACTTCCTGAAGGTACAGATGAAGAATTAGAAAAATTTAAAAGGGGCATCATACTTTCACCATGCATACTGCCATTTCCATTAATATCCACACCATTGCCACTTGAAGCCATCATTTGCACTGAATCAAAATTATTATTAGATCTAGCAGCATTGGGAATGAAATCACTGTATGCTTTTCCAGCCCCATAAACTGCTAGATCCCTGACGATTTTCTTAGTTTTACATTGGATAGCTATTTTTGAAACTTGCCAACCTCATCCAACATCTGACAGTATTCACTCTTCAATTCCAGACAACGATTTAATGCTTGGTTCACATCACTGTCTAAATTAATTAGATTGCCTTTCAGTTCCACAGTATGCAATTGATACTTTTTAAATTGACTGTGGTATTTTAAGCAACTTGTATGGATTTAGTTATGTGTTTCTGAAGAAGTCGGTTAGATAACTATTCACAGTATGTGCAATGCTACACAATGTGATCCTGTGGAAACAGCTGCAGCAGGATCAGCAAATGAAAAGGATACACACACCCCTACTACCCCCTAGGTCACCACAGCCACACTCACAGGAGAACTCGGTGGAGGAACCCCCTGATGATGTCCCTGTAGGCAGGTGTAGGCATGCCCAGTATGCTGTGGCTTTGGCTAACAGACAACGCATAGCACATCCACTGACATCCTAAGGCCCTAGGGGCTGACACCTTACTCCTACTCACATACATATAGTAAAATTGTTGATGCCAAACAACCCACACAACCTGTACCTATACATGTATTGGCTGCTTACTACTTGCATCACACAGAGTCAGCCTTGAACTACAGTTCTGTCAACTACTGTGTTCGCAAGGTGTCTCCAACATACACACTACTTGTCAGGATTAATATAATGCAGTATCATATGTATGGATCTGCTGCATTTATGCAAGGAAATATGGTAGACTATTTGGACAGCTGTAACATCCACATGGGTCTACAGATACACAGTCCAATAGTATGTGTCCCTAATATTCACTAAGCCTTATGGAATATTCACTGCATCAGTCAAGGGAGATGTTAAACAGTGGGGGTCACTTGATATTTGGACTACTTTCTATCACAGCAGATCATGTGCTGTTGTTCCCCCATCCCCAACACAGTAGTGTTCCCATATAACTGCATTAATAGTAAATCAGCAATGGTATATCGGCAAACCATTCAATCTTAGGGCTGTAACATAGTACTTCAACACACATTTTATATCCCACGTAAAGTAGAAATAACAATGTATATAGTTATGTTATTGAATGTGTGATGAATGACTCCTCTCTGTCCAGCAGCCTGTATTGGGTCAGTGGATTAAGGAAGTTAGCATGGGTGATTGTGTTGATGGTTCTAATTGGGAAGCATTCACATCTTTTGCACGTGAGGTATTATTATGTTGGTGTTTTCAAATACTGTCATTCTGTGTGTGGTGTAACAGTATGAACCTCAGTAACATATTACATACAGCAGACAGCTGGGTAATGCTGTCGACATTTTGAGTGAAGTGCAGTACCCCAGAAACAGGGACAGATGTCAATGTCTGTAACATACCTTTCAACCTCATAGTGCAAGAAATCTGGACAAAGTCCAACAAAATGGGGTAACAAAAGCTCACAAATAGGGGCATACTTTAAATACTGCTCTCCTAAACTTAAAAAGTTGGCAGAATAATAGGGTTTGTTTCAACAGACATTTTTCTGATTGATTTGAAGTCAGAAACTCAAATGTATGTCATCATTTAGTGACTTCAGTCCTCAGTTCATCCAAGTGATTTGCCAGAAAACCACAAAGTTTATGCGGAACAGACCAAAAATATGAGCCAAAACTCTGGACATTCTGCAAAACTCTGGACAGTTGACAGGTATGGACTCTGTAACACACAAAATCCCGGACTGAAGTACAGGAAGGCGTGGCTTGGAGTCACTTTATAAGTACTGACAGTCACACTGGGCATGCCCAAACAGTTAAAATGAGCGCAATTCTGTTGCCCCATCATCAGAATGACCTATTATGTATAAATATGTCTATATATACAGATATACATGTATCCATATCTGTCTGTTATTATCTCCCTCTCACATACATAATATATCTATCACTATGTAGAGTCAAATAGATATATACTGATATATATATATATATATATATATATAGTTATATATATATCACAATGATACATATACTTTTACCATATATCTACATGACACATATACATATCACACACACACACACACACACACACACACACACACACACACACACACACACACACACACACACACACATAGCTACGTTTATATATACATCCCTGTTATTACATAAATATGTGTGTGAATGTCTTGTATTGTCCTACATACCCAATAATGGTGAGTAAATCTGCATTATCACACATCCATACTGTTGCTCAAAGGATCCAAACTAAGGGCACGATAGTACATAATCCACTTATCTACAGACCCCTGCGCCTGTTGGATGTCACCACGTAGAGAGCAGCAGGTGAGCAGGTAGTGTAATGTATAATGTTGTCAATGCATGCATGGACAGGGCACATTGTTCCTGCTCTCAGATTTGCCTGTCTAACTGCAAGCAGCCACATATGGCCATATTTGTAACTGTGCTCACATAGCTAGGATAATAACAGTTATCCCACGGCCAGGATACTAGATGAAGATAACAGTAAGAAGCAATATCACTCTGCAGGCCACAGATGCTGTTCAACACAAGCCTATTTTGTGTAATGCACAAGTACTGTGCCTGCAACCACATATACAACAGACTCAACCTGTGGTGCATGCAATACTTACTGTGATCGATAGTGAATAAGACTATATAGGTAGGAGTTCTAATCTCACTACAGGCTACTTTGTGTGTGTGTCCCTGTCAAGCAACTAACATGCCCGCATGGGCTTTCCACCTGCAATTGTTGTGAAATTTTTGGCCCTGTAACTTGTTGCTGGCCTCCAAACTGCCCTCTTCTACAAGGTCTGATGATGTCGTCTACCTTAAGGTTACCAACTGACAAGGTATTGTCAGATTTAAGCTGTGGCATGTGTGACAAACACACTGATCTATAGGGAATAAGATCGGTAGGGGTTCTAATCTCACTGCAGACTACTTGGTGCAGGTCTGTGCATTTGTGTGTATCCACTGCAGAATAACTGACATGCCATCATGGGCTATCCACCTTCAATGGTTATGAACGTTTTGACCCTATAACTTATAACTTGCTGCTGGCCTCCAAACTACCCTCTTCTACAAGGCCTGATGATGTCATCCACCTTAGGACTACCAGACAGTGTATTACCAGACTAAAGCCATGGTGTGTGAGATAAACACTGTGACTTATAATGTGTAAAACTCGATACCTGGGGATTCTAATTTTACTGCAGGCTACTTGGTGTCTGTGTGTGTGTGTGTGTGTGTGTGTGTGTGTGTGTGTGTGTGTGTGTGTGTGTGTGTGTGTGTGTGTGTGTGTGTGTGTGTGTGTGTGTGTGTGTGTATCCCCCTGCAGAAAAACTGACATGCTCTTATGGGCTATCCCCATGCAATGGTTATGAACTTTTCCACCCTGTAACTTGCTGCTAGCCACCAAACTACCTTCTTCTACAAGGTCTGATGATGTCATCCACCTTAAGACTACCAGCTGACAGTGTAATACCGGATTTAAGCTGTGGTGCGTGGGATAAATGCTGTGATCTATAGCATAAGAGCCTCCAAAGCTAGCTATGAAAACAAAATTGCCACTGATTCTAAGGGCAACCACAAAGCATTCTATAGCTATGTCAAGAATCTCAATGGCAACACCCAGATCTGCTCTGAGTTACAGCACAATGGCAAAAAAATTATAGAACCAACTGATATTGCCAACAGCCTGGCAGATAGGTTCACTGCTAACTTTACCCCCCTCTCACCCCCTAAAGGGCCCATATATATACAGGAAGAATACAGAGTCTCTATAATCACATCTATACAGGTAAAAGCAGGTAAAACACAGCATCCATGGGACCGGACAAAATCCCTGGCTGTGTTTTACACGAACTTCAGAATGAACTGGCTCCCCACCTAAGCACCATGTTCAATCATAGTCTCACATCAGGCTTTGTGCCCACTGAATGGCACACAACAACAGTTATCCCACTCCACAAAGGGAGAGCCACCACTGATCCTGGGAACTATCGCCCTATTAGCCTGACGAGCCTGGTTTGCAAGGCCATGGAATGTATCATCATGGAACTCATAAACAAAGACATTGGTAACCTCCACACTCTAGACCCTACCCAGTTCGGGTTTGTGAAAAGCAGATCATGCCTTCTGAACCTGATCAAATTCTTTGAAGCAGTCACCAAAGCCTTAGACGAGGGTAAGATGGTTCACATAGGCTATCTTGACCTCGCCAAGACTTTTTACACCATCCCCCATTCTGGAATTATAGCTAAACTCACTAAACTAGGTATAAATCCCTATGTCACAAGATGGGTTGCCAACTGGCTCACTGACAAAACCCACACTGCAAAAGTTGCAGACTCCAAATCTGACTTCAAACCAGTGACAAGTGGAGTACAACAGGGTTCAGTCCTGGGACCTCTCGTGTTTGGTATCTACTTCTCTGAAGTACAGGCTAACACAGAAGGCCTCTGGCTAATGAAGTTCACAGATGACTGCAAACTAGGAGCCCTAGTGGGGTCCCCAAATGATGTGGACATCCTGCAGAAGGGCCTCACCGAGACAGATACCTGGTGTCAGAGGCATAGCCTCAAACTCAATGCCAAAAAGTGCATTTTAATCAGCTTTGATAAAAACTTTGCACCCATGAACTACCACATAAACGGCAGTCTAATTAATGCTGAATGTGTGATAAGAGACCTTGGGACCCAGGTTGGCAGTAGTCTCTCCTTTGATAATCACATCGCCACAGTAGTCAGAAAATCTTTCTATGTGGCACACATCATCACAAAAGGGTTCTCATCCAGGAAAAAAGAGGTCATTGTTCCCCTCTACTTGGCACTCATTAGACCCATTATAGAGTACAACACCCCTTTTGGAATGTACCTCACAATATATCTGTAGCAAATGGAAAGGCCACAGAAGTACCTCACAAAGAGGATTACTGGCCTCAAACAGATGCCCTACACTGACCATCTCAAAAAACTCCAGCTTTACTCTGTAGCATATCACCTACTCCGAGGAGATCTCTGCCTAACATATAAAGCTGTGTTAAACCCAGAGCTGTTGGAAATGCTACACCTTAAGAAATCCCAATCCCTCTGAGCTACATGCTCTAGGGACCTAAACCTTGTCTCCACAATAAACAGGACATGCTGGAGGGATAGATTCCTGTCCCAGAGACTTCCTATACTCTGGAACAAGCTACCCATCTATGTCAAGCAAAGATCCTCATTAGCACTCGTCAAGAAAAATCTCAATGAGTTGATGGGAAATAGGCAATACTCCCGGGAATAACTTCTGTGGCTCTACTCGACAAGTGCACAGGAAATTAACTTTCTTGGGTAGCGTAAGCCAGGAAACCTTGTTGGCTAGGCTTACTTAGGCCCTTGGGCTGATAGCCTAGTACCTACCTATGAACCTATGAACCTATGTAAGACTAGAAAGGTAGAAGTTCTAATCTCACTCCAGGCTACTTGGTATGTGTTCATGTCCAGATGGCATACATATGATTACCTTGGTAACTTAGAAATATGTAGGGTTTTGCAGTATTTTATTTGTAGTATGTGATGTGGCCCCATAAAGGACTAACCACAACAAGGCCTGCTGATGCCATCAAGAATAAAATGTCCTGATCTGATAGTACTAGCAAACACGTGGTGCGTCGCAGGCATCACGTACTGTGATCTGTAGTGTATACCTTTACATAGGTATACACATGCAGTCAACTTGCACTATGTGTGTGTCTATGCATGTCCTGTATGCAGTGATTGTACGTAGTGCTAGCCTCAATGTAGCCATGTTTGTGTATAAGCCTGTTAGAGCATTTCACATCATGTTATGGAACCATAGGACATTTGAACTTCACTAGCATAATGGTCATAAAGCCCTCCCAATCATAGACATCAGTAAACCCATAGTTACAGGATCAGCACATATTGCCCAGTCCAAGAGGGACACAGGCAGATGCCCTGTGTTGAGATGATGGCTGCCTAGCCAATCATACAGATGGCATATTGTGAGGTGCATTGAGGTGGTCTGTGTGCCATTAGGCAGGGTTCTATTTCAAGGGTGTGTGTAAGTCTGTTAGACAAATCTCTCCCACAAGCATGCAGTACTAACATCACATATGAGGTTAATGTCCTTACAGTGAGTTATCCATCTACTATGCCACCTACAGATAACATATGCAGTCATGCAGGGTCATACATTGCCCTGTATGCAAGGCACAGATCACCTCTGAGTAGTCTATATGCCACAGGTGACAATAACACTCATTGCAGATAATCCCCGCTGAACACATACTGAAGACGTGAAGTGTTCTTGTGAGAGACCATACTGTTGTGTGCAATTGCCATCACTGCTTGGAAAGGTACATCACCAAGTGGCCATTGCACCAGATATTGGCATGCTGAGGGAAGAGTACTTGGAGGTTATGACAGGTGATTGAGACATCAGCTATGCCATATGATTCCTGCCATATCACTGTAGAGACATGGTGATCTGAGGCACATTAGGTGCAAACCTATGTGGCTAGGTCTGTGTGCCCAGTTTGTTCAACCCTGAGTATGTACATCAGATGTTGCGACTGATGTGATACTTACCAGGTACATAGGTCTTACTGATGGAAATGATACTACATATATATTTGCATGGAGTTTATGGCCATTAGTATGTCAACAGGCATGTGTTCACAATATTCTCTTGCAGGATAGTGACATACCACAGAAACTCTGTGAGTGCTCACAATTTGGAGGCATCAGCCAGCATTGTTAGCCACACTCAGTAGTCATGTGTATTGTGGTTGAATGGATTCCAAACAGTATAGGACCCAGGACTGTGCCCTGTTGAACACTGCTGCTTACAGATCAGCTATTGGAGGTGGATGTCCCTATGTTGCATATGTGTGCCAGCAATGGGTCACTTAGTGACCAGTGGGATGACAGTATCATGGATGCCTAAGTGGGTGCTTTGTAAATGTTGCTTGAGTGGGGGATATAGTCAAATGGCTTGACTCAGTCTAGTGGGTTGTATGCCCTGATGTACTCTCATAAAGGTCCATGGTGACTGCTTCGGAAATGTCCACCACATGTAACAGTCATGCTCCCCCTGTCACACATCTAAAGTGTGTACAGTTAACTGTGTGTAGAACACATATATGTGTGCAGATCAGCTCCATGATGATTGCCCCTATGGGCATACAGATATGGATACTCAGACAAAGAGGTGTATAGTTTTGTTGGTGAGTGGATGCACCACCTTTGTGTAAGGGTATAACAGTTGCCATTGTCCACTCAGCTGGTATGCAGCCGGTAGTGTTGGTATGATTGCAAGGGTTTCCCAATGGTGTTAGTCATCCTTGTCAGATCACATGTGGGATGCAGCCTGGAATGTTAGCATCTGCAATAGATGTTGTGTATCTTCCAATAAGAGGCCAGTTATGAACTGCTCTCTAAATATGGAAGTTATGGGACAGGTTGTAAGAATGTCATGTGTCACATGTGGTGAGGACAAAGGAGTGTAGTTGATGCCGACAGTATGGGTGTACAGGTTAGGTATGAGTACAGACCCATCATATGTGGCATCAGGATGTACGAGGTCACCGACAATCTGAACCTGTCCTTTGAGGTCACACGTGCAACTACACTGTGCATTGTGGTTCTGCTTTGTGTGGGTGGCTACTTTTGTCACTTACCATGTCTACACAACATCACAACAGCACTATGTTCTTCTTTTAGCTGAGGAGGTAGTGCCTCCATGTTAGGAAGGCACCCTCATCCCAACTTTCATACAGCACTGTCCACCTGGTATTGTACAGCCTGTTAATGGCAGTTGACCACCAGTCAGGTTTGCTGAGCCATGATAAGCCTGTGTCCCTCCTGTCACATACAGCTGAGTTCATTCAGGTGTAACACTGCTGACATAATGCATGGGTGTAGAGCTGTGTATACTTGCCTGTCCCATTTGAAGGAGGAGGTGCAGTTCTGCTATGTCAACCATCCCGCAGGAGGTAATAAATGGCTGTCTTGACATATATGTCTGTATTGTTTGCAAGGGGGGTACATGCCGGTAGTTCTAAGCAGACTGACCTGTGGCCAGATCCCACCAGGGAGGACCTCATATTGGGGAGGGCTGTACTGGTCACCTATATTGGTAAACATATGATGTACTAAGCTGGTTCCCTGTGTGGGGATGTCATGGCACTGCTGCAGGGCATTGTAGGTAAGGACCTGGACCATCCTTTGGGCAAGTGAGCTGCAGCATGACTAAGCAACACAATGTGTACATATTACACTTCCCTAACATGTTTGTCTGTGCTCTGTACAGACAACTTGCATGACTCTCTTCCTGCAACATGCTGGAAGTACCTACGATACTTGCACAGAGGACAACTAGCATCTCTAAGTCATGTCACTTGAAATGCCATGATAGGAGTTAGCATGGATATAAGCACTGACACTGTCATACACCTATTGACACTGGACCAAACACTTTTACTTTTGCTCAAGACCAGATCATGCCTACTGACCATAATCAGTGGAGACCACTGACTATTACACTATGCAATAGATGTCAGACATATGTCTCACTACACCAACCATGGCCTGACAAGGTCTATAACAATATTAGGCCAACAGGCCTTACTGGAAACTGTGTACATCATGTATGGAGTGTTATGTCAACTGGTGGATAGGCAGGTGTCTGACAGTCATACTCTGGGAAGATAGCATTGGGAGACCTAAGCTGCAATGACACCAGTCACCAGTGGAGTTCACCAAACTCCATTATTGGCATACCCCATCTGCCTATTCCCTCTCTGCAGTTACAGCCACTGTCAGTGACCTCTGACTGAGTAAATTAGCAGGTGATTGTATACTGGCAGCTGTCGCAGAATCCCACACAGAACCAGCAGTTATGCATGATGACCTAAGACACAGTCAGTTGTACTCTGAGTCACTGACAAAGACTAACTGTCAATGACTGCACAACACTATCCTGTGGGAAATCATCCACCCCTGCAAAATACTGCAGTATCCACACACCACACACAGGTGATCCATTACACATGGAGTTATGGACACAGATAGTAATGTAGCCTTTGACTCTCACTGGTTGGTAAAATGTGGAGATGCATTCACTGTTGTAAAACCTATACCAACAGGTTTGGGATGTAAAGCTCAGACTGTCACTGCTATACTGAATGTGGCAGTCATCATACCTATCATTGTGTGCAAAGGCACCCTTGCTATGTCACTATACAGGCATTTCACGCAACTGTAGCAGCCACACAGGTTCCATGATACACCAATACACAGTGTAGATAACATGTCCTATGAAGTCCATGTCATGACCGTACGTTTGTAGTCTGTCTTCTAAATGCTTTGGAGGGGATGTGTATAGCTTCATACAGGGAAGTGTTGGATCCCACTGTGTACCTCCCACATATCCATGACAGGACTAACACATGTCTTACCTGTTCTGCATGCATACAAAATCACTGTGGTATACATAGTACATGCTGGAGAGACAGGTATGTAACACAGACAGTACCCCCTACATGAAACAGGCCCCCCCATGCATGTGAAGCACACATCTGCTGTGACACAGCATGTGCAGGTTACAAAATGGAATGCAGAATACGACAATCATAACTGGTGTCGTCTAACTGTCTGTACTGGTCACAGGATATTTGTAGATGGGTCATCAACATCATCACAGCTTGTAGATGTGTGAGTTCACAAAACCCTGGTGACACTTATCAAGGGTAGCAGACCTGTTCACAGATTAGGGATGCATGAGTATGCTGAATGCGGCCATTCTCCTTGTTAGCCTGTTATACACATATGAACTTCTGGAGCCATGCACTTATAGTGCTGTACCTTGCTGAAGACTTATTTCTACTGTGCTGATATGCCATCATGTGCTGCTTTATTGCTGCTGTGTATCCATAGGTTATCCCAATAGACTCCTGAAACAAAAACATAAACAGGTCCCTGACACACCTGTCATTGTGTAACTATACATCCATTACGTCATACAACATAAGGTGCACAAATGTATGTGGTGTAATCATGACAAGTGCCAGCATACAGTATCTGTCAATAACCACTGCAAGTGGCATGGCAAAACAACATTGCATTACACAAGTACATGTTAACTAATATAGTCACCCTGTACATCAGACACATAGCCTCATTTCTCTGCATTGATGATGAGGATGCCAGGGACATGGCACAAGTATCATCACTTGCACAGGGTTTTGTGTTGGGGTGCATGAAGCTAAGGCTGACCCAAATGGTTGACAGCATGTGTGTGAGTAAAAAAGGAAGCAGGTCCGATAGACCATGGAAAGGTGCCATGTGTGTCTGTAGGTGGCCTGTATTTGACAGTGGTGTGTGAGTGTGTGCATGTACACAGTCAAGCTCAGTACTAGTCCTACATGTGTGTGTGCTACCCTACATGGTAGAGTTGACAGTTCACCATCTCCGGCCCTGAACACAGGAACTAGCTCTGCCAGGAGTTGCACTGGCACCTCGATGCCCAAGGTCAGAAGTGTAGCTGATACATGATGGTGACTGCTGTCTGCTGGGACTGTGTCCCCCAAAGGAATGCCCAGAACCATGAGCACATGGCCTGCCACATCATGGTGTGGACAGCGCACTCCCCTCTGTAGCACTGGATGTAATGCCACTACTGGAGTGTGATTGTGCATAGCCACATGGACTCTCAGCAGATGGAGTTGCTAACCTATGTCCATGAGTCTGACACTCAACTCCAACCACATGTTCCAGCACAGACTATGTGTGGTTCAAGACAGACACTGTCTAAGCCCACCTTCTGTCCACTGAATCAGTGAACCGATCAAGCGTGTCCCCAATGAAGTGGAAGCAGTCATGGATGTCAGACTGTGCTGCATTCATAACCCTAAGCATACAGCTAGTGTTCCATTCAGAATGTGCCTGTGCCTCCATGAGAGCCTGAAACATGCGCCAAGTAACCTATGATATGACACCTGTAACAGGTGGTGGACATAGAGCAGGCCTCCTACAAGCACCCCTATCAATCTGCCTTTGGGGGACCTCACCAGATCTCTGGCTATGGCCAGTGTTTACACTCACTGGAGCCATAGTTGCAACACTTTTCTGTTTAATGTACCCACCCTCTGACTGTCCAATATCTGTGACCTCCAGAGACTGGGTATGTGTAGGCATACTGACTGTGTGCAGTGACAATGGAGACAGAAGAGGAATGTCTACATCTGGGACAGTTTCAGCCCCGGACACCACCACCTGTGCTCACTGTGGCCACCATCATCATCAGAGTCCAAAGAGACACTTACATCAGGTTGTGTAGGGGACATACACCAACTCCCCTCAGTCACCAGTGATAAGAAAGAAAAAAGCAGTACATGAATACCTCAGACCTCTCAACCAATCGGGGACAAATTTCAACAAAATCAGGGACAAGTCACGAAAAAATCAGGGACGATCAGGGACACTTTTAAAATATTAGTGCTATTAACCTGAAACATTGACAGAATCAGAGCATATAAATTAATACACATTTTCTGAAGTAAAAGAAGTATATAACTCTTAATTATTGTCATTATTCATTAAGTGTAATTCACCACCTTTCCTACAAAAGTCACTAGTTTTAGGAGGGATTAAAAGGGACAGAGCTAAAATTTGAGTCAAAATCAGGGACATCCCTGAAAATCAGGGACAGTTGAGATGTATGCTGTATAAATAAAATCCACCAGTACTCATAATAACAAAAACCCACAACTAGATTGGTGGTCAAACATTTTTGTTCTCCGCTTTCATTCAAAAAAGACTTCCACAGAACAAAATATAGATTCAAATCAAGACCTTTACAACAATCAATTCAAGTAAATCAAGTAACACTTGACCAGTAAAATGTACCTTTTAATTAATCAATATGAAACTATACTTCATAAAACAACACATAAAACCCAGTACACCTATCTTAACAAATATATTGAAATACACATTTCACTGCCTAATTTATTTTTATTTCAACCTTTTGTTTATTAAAAGACATTTTAGAGTAATTGCCTCATTTAAGCCAGGATTCTTATCTGCTCTTAACTGTCACTGCCAAAGTGTTTCTTTTTGTTCAACTACACTTCTGTGATTACCCCCTCTATGATCCTTAGGTACCTGTTCCAGACTGGAAAATAAAAACATTTTACCCTGTTTACACTCAAAATTATGTTTAAATAGAGCATTATTCTGGTCCTTAATTTTAATAGAATATAAATGTTCCTTAACAAAACAATGTCGTGCTTACCAGGAGCAGGGCCACGGCCTTGGCCAATACCTTACAGACCTGTGAAAAGTTAAGGGTGAGGTAATGTCAGTACCAATGCATGTTGCACCACAACAAGGTAATGCATCCATGTATCTTACATTTACAGTAGCTTCTGTGTTACTTGTTGTATTGGTCACATTCTGAGTATGAGAGCACAACTGAGGTTAACCCCCCCCCTCAAAGAACAAAGACTTGACACCCACAAAAAAGTATATAAAGCTTGACACACTGACTGCTACAGTATTACAATGCTGATCAAAATAAGCCTACTGGCATGGTCCTCTACGTGGAAACTGTAGCACCCACCTCCACGATGTATGGTGTGATGGATGCATGGGTGCTGTCATGTGTGCCTAGGTTCACCAGGAATTCCTCAGTGTCTGAGAGTGGTTGTTCCACTGAGGGCCCTCCACTGGTAATGGCACAATCCCTGGCTACATCTGCTGCCCTTCATCATGCAGCATTGATCATGTCCGTTGCATGGTATTGAACCTGCTTATATGTCCTGCCCTGATGGCCCATGCCATTTACATCATGGACAAAGTCTTCCCACAATGCAGCTTGCTGTTTCCTGTTTTGCCCTACCCAGACAGTAGGATGTGATGATGTTGGCTTAGTCCTTCCAGTATAACTTCATTTTCCACATCAGAGAAGGGTGCATGGTGCCTAGGATACATGATTCCTGAAAGACAACAAAAGGAGAACACATTACAGGATCACATATGTGGAAGTGCACTATGTAGAGATACAACAAGGACAAAATGTCTGGCACTGTGCACTGCTTGCTCACACGTCATGCTCCACAGTGTGCAAACATACTAAGTGTGTGGATACAACTGAGATAGTAGCAATAGTCAGGTATTCCCATGTGTGCCATGACAGATTCTGCTGTATGATCGTACACCCAACACTCGAGTCTACTGTGATGTGTCCCCTATGGGCAACCCTCCGATACTATGTCATAAGAACAGTGTCACACAAATAGCAGTGTACTATTACAACCACTATAAATGGACAGTCCAACAAGACCAGTGTGCCACAATGACAAAAGACAATGCACCCTTCATGTATTGAATGCCCTGTGTAGGTGTAAGACAGCAGAAGATCAATGACATGTCATTATCACAGGTCTAAGATAGGCTTAATGCTGTAATCCATATTCCCCATAAGTCTACTCACTCATCTGTATCCTGTTGCACACAAAATCAGTTACATACCTAATGGAGGGCAGTACTCTTCTGTTGATATGTGGTGATAGTAAAGTATTCACAAAGGCATGCTCTGTGTGAGGAAAATCCCATACAGAATGGTTCCCCATAGCCAGCCGATTGCCTTTTAAACATGCTTCTCATCAGCAGGTGATTGCCTCTAAACCAGTCTGGGATGAGGAGACTACATAATCACAGAGGGTAGGTCTGTAGCAGAAATCTTTGCATAAAATGTGTGTGCTACAGGCTGCAGCTGTTGCTGCAGGTAATAAACATAGGCAGAGAGTGCAAACACTTTGGAGGACAACAAGCTGTAGGAGTAACTGTGGGAGATGTGTCAGGCTTGTTGTAGAGGCAGAGCCAGAGTTAAGTTACCCTTTCCATTCCAATTAAGGCATGTGTTTGAGGTAAGTATTTTAGTTAACGGTATCACTAACAGTACTAGGCAACATGTTTGGTGTGCCCTTGAGTAAGATGGCGTATAAATACAGGAATATGTCCACCATTTGGGCAACTGCCAGGCCATCTGTTACAGTCTGGTAGTAATTTGCAGCATGTATGAGGGCAGGCCTTGCTACAAGCAAGAATGTTCAATGTGTATGTTAGCTGTGCAGCTGTGACAATCTGCACAGTGACTTTGGAAGGATTGTGTAGTGCACTGTGATATTAATGGCCCTCATTTGCAGTATCTGTGTTGACATTCTCTGTGAATGCATATTAATGTATGACGTGACACTTTATGCACATATAATTTTGCTCCAGGGATATGTGAAGTGTGTTCCTACTTGCAAGCCTGAGACTTCCATCAGTGAAAAGCAGACATATGATTCAAAGTTCATTGCGTGGATAAAGAGTGAATTAATTAGTCATTAATTACTGCCTTTGCAATACTGTACATTCACTTTTACAGACCACTGGATTTGAAGCCAGGATTGTGTGTGGCAAGATGTATGCTTACTAAGTGGTTAACAGACTGCACTACTAAGTCACTGCTACAGAAGGTGTATTTACAATGTATATGTGCACACATACAGGCTGTGACATACATTTTCTACATCCACCAGTTTGTGCATGGCTTTATATGGATGTATGTGTGCACCAGGATCTCAGATGAACATGTATTTTGCCATTAATGCCTTAGTAGGTGTCTTTCCACATGTTGCTGCTGAAGGTCACATTTATCTGCTATCACAGGCCTCACTTACATCCATTATTATGTCTTTGGCTTTCTAGTGGTGTACTATCGCACAAGAGTTCAAGTTACACTTCCTTTTTTCCATTACTTTTTAATCAAGTTTGTGCAATGCAACGCAGCGCACAGCTCCACTGAAACATGCTTAATGACAGTAACTGGCAATTACTATGTTTTGTTTAAACTACCTGTTTTACTTAAGAGTTGTGTAGCCTGGTAGGTTAATGCAGTGTTCTTCAGGAGTGATGGTATCAGGTTCGAAACATGGGACAGGTGATTATTTTGTAAGTGTGTATTATAGGTTCATAGGTTCATAGGTTCATAGGTTCATACTAGGCTATCTGCCCTGGGGCAATTATAAGCCTAGCCCGATTCTGTATGGCTTACGCCACCCCTTGATTTGAGTATACTGTGCCCTTTTTTAAGGTTTAGTTTACTGTGCCTCTGTCTAATAGTGACACGGGAGTAATCCCTGGGACAAATCTACGATCCCCCATCCACTTATCGAGATTCTTCTTGAAGAGATTCAGTGAGGTGCTCTGCCTCACATGAACTGGAATTCTATTCCAGAGCGAAGGGAGCCTCTGGGTTATGAACCTGTCCCTCCAGCAAGTTCTATTTATTTCTGTGCTGAGGTTCAAGTCCCTCGAGTGTGTGGCTCTAAGGGATTTAGATTTACTGAGGTGGAGCATGTCCATTAATTCTGGATTTGACATAGCTTTGTATGTCAGGCATAGATCGCCTCAAGTAGGCGGTATGCAACTGAGTAGAGCTGGAGTTTTTAACCGAGCAGTATATGGCATCTGTTTGAGACCCTTGATCCTCTTGGTGAGATACTTTTGGGGTCTTTCTAATTGCTGCAGGTGTCGGGTAAGGTACATCCCAAAAGGGGCATTGTATTCTATGATGGGCCTGATGAGGGATGAATAAAGGGGCACGATTACCTCTCTTGATCTAGATGTGAAACCCTTCGTGATGAGGTGGGCTATGTAGAAGGTCTTTCTAACCACTTTGGCAATGTGGTTTTCAAAGGAGAGATTGCTATCAACTTGGGTCCCCAGGTCCCTAATAACTTTCTCTGTACTTAATGGGTTTCCGCCTATGTGGTAATTTGTGGGCACATTCTTTTTGCCAAAGGGTATGACTATACATTTTTTGGCATTTAGCTTTAAACCATGGCGCTGGCATCAGTTATCTGTCTCTGTGAGACCTTTGTGAAGGATGTTTGTGTCAGCTGGAGAGTTGATTATGGCACCCAGTTTGCAGTCGTCTGCGAACTTGGTGAGCCATAGTCCTCCCACGTTTGCCTGTACCTCGGAAAAGTATATACCGAACAAGAGTGGTCCCAGAACAGAACCCTGTGGGATGCCACTTGTGACCAGTTTTGAGTCTGACATGGCTCCAGCAACTCTCACTCTGTGGGTTCTGTCTTTGAGCTAGTTTGCGACCCATCTTGTGACATACGGGTTTATATTTAAGCTGGATAGCTTATCTATGATGCCCGAGTGGGGTATTGTGTCAAATGCCTTTGCAAGGTCCAGATAGGCTGTGTGGACTACCTTTCCTTCATCTATGGCTTTGGTGACTGTTTCAAAGAAGTCAACCAGGTTCAAAAGGCAGGATCTGCCCTTGACAAAGCCGAACTGGGTAGGATCTAGTGTCTGTAGGTCCCCAATGTCTTTGTTTATGAGCTCCATGATGATCCTCTCCATAGCCTTGCAGACTAAGCTAGTCAGGCTTATGGGGCGATAGTTTCCAGGGTCCGTAGATGCTCCACCTTTGTGGAGTGGGACCACTGTTGCTGTACGCCATTCTGTGGGCACATGTCCTGTAGTGAGGCTGAGATTGTATAGCTGTTTTATTTGAGGGATTAGTTCCTCTTGTAGTTCATGTAGGACGCAACCTGGGACGCCATCTGGTCCCATGGAAGCAGTGTTTTTTGCTTTGGAGAGGGCAGCCTTCACCTGAGCATCTGAGATGTTTGGGAGGCAGCCCTCTGCCGGGATAGATATTTGCTCTTTTGGGGGAGGGAGAAGTTTGCACTGAACCTGTCTGCCAGGATATTGGCGATGTCTATGGGTTCAGTGTATTTTTTGTCGTTTAGAATCAACTCAGAACAAGTCTTGGAGTTGCATCCCAGGTTTCTAACATAACTGAAAAAATTTTTCTCTCGAAGCTGGCCTTGGAGGATTTTATGAGGGATTGTAATTTTTTGCTAGTACTGATCAGGGATGCCTTCCCCATTAGGGATTTTGCTCTATCATGTAGTAGCTTCCTCCTTCTGTTGTACAGTTTATTTATGGCAGGGGTCCACCAGACTGGACGCCTGCCTTTGGATGATTGGGTCTTGGTTTTGTTTGGGATAGCATGATCCATGCATTCCTGGAGATGTCCGTAGAATGCATTTATATAGGATTCTGCAGTTTGGGCTGTAGTTTCCACTGGCCCTGGGGCCTTGAAGGATTCCACTTCGGTTTTGAGAAGTGAGAAGTTTGCTTTTGAGAAGTTTTTCACTGTGGTTTTCTGGGCTGGGGGTGGGGTCGGGATGTGGACATCCAGTGAAATTAATTTATGGTCTGATCTTACCAATGAGGGATATACTTCTGGTGTGGAGCATAATCATTGGTAATGATCAGGTCTAGTATGTTGTCCCCTCTTGTGGGAGTGGTGACTAGTTGTTCCATAGCATTTGAGTTTATAATTTCCAGGAATCTTTGGGCTAAGGTGCTGGGGCTTGAGTAGTGCTTCCAGTCAATGTTTGGGTAGTTGAAGTCACCCAATATAATGGTGTTCGGAGAGATCTTCATGTTCTCCAATGTTTTCAGGAAAGCCGAATGGGATTCCTGACTTTGAGAGGGTGGTCTGTAGGATGCTATAAACTGAAAAGCAGTCTAGCCCACTGTTAGTTGCACATGGATGGTCTCCGATGCCGTGCAATGCCACTAACCTGGAGGTGTGGATATCCTTGATAAATATGGAAACTCCCTCCTTTTGTGGTTCGGTCCGGGTTTTGGGGCAAAAGCATGATATGAGGTATAGCCTGGTAGTGCTGGGGTGCTCTCTGGAGCCTTGAACCAGGTTTCTGTCACTGCACAGATATCGATGTTCTCCATACTGAGGAGAGCTTTGAGTGCGTGCATCTTGAGGTTAAGACTTCTGGCGTTTAGCAGCATTACCCTTAGGTTCTTGTTCCCTGTGCTGTCTATGGGGTTGGGTTTGACTTTTGAGCCTTGCCTAAAAAGGCACTATGGGGGTGGCAAGAGCCTTTGCCAATATCCAAAGCCCAGTGGTGACAGGTGCAAGCCGTCCCTAGTGAAGCAATGTGGCTTGTCGAGCATGTCATCCCAGGCTGACAGACACTGGATCCCCTTTGAATGACACCAAAATTTTAGCCAATTGTTAAAATCGATCATTTTGTCTTTGTACTGTGGCATCATTCTAGGTGAGGGTAAGATGCTGCTCAAGGTCAGGGTCATACCAGTCTGGGCTACATGATCAGAGAGCTCCTCTATGTCTCTTTTCATGTAGTCCAGGGAGGTACGTCTCAGGTCATTCACACCAGCATGTACAATGACTGAGTCATATTTGTATTTGCTTTGGAGTGACCTGAGTGCTTGCGTTATGTGGCGGATCCTAGCGCCTGACAGGCAGCTCACTGTGACCTTCTCTTTATTCAGCCTGGTGAGCGGGACGTCAGTGTGTCTGACAATAGAGTCACCTATAACAAGAGTATCAGGTGTGTTATTCAGCCTTAAGGGCTGTAGCTGCTTGGCACATTGACTTTGTGGGTTATGTGTTGTGTGTGTTTTGTTTTGAGGTAGCGTTTGCTTGGATGTCTGCTTTGGAGGTCTCTGTTGCTTGGGTAGATTTTTATTTAGAGCCTCCGAGTATGTTTTTGTGTATTTATGTGTTTGGTTCGCTGATGTGGTGGGACTATGTGATACTGGAATTGTGTTGTGTGAGGTTACCTTCTCCTCCTGACTGGTTACACCAGTTTTGAGATGAGAGAGCTCAGCCTCCAGTTTGGCTAAATAGTTGCATCTCTCACATATATTTGAACCTGTTTGGAGGAGGAGAGGGTTGTCCGTGTACATGAGACAGTTGTAACATTGCCTCAAAATTCCCAGATTCACCAGCTGGACTGGAGAGGAAACCATTGACTGACCTTTGGACATGCTAGAGTAATAGGGAAACTGAATTTAAGATGGACCAATAGAGGACAGGGTAATCGTAGAGATTATAAGAGTAGGTAGTGCTTATGGTTTAATAGTGCTAACTTGTAGGATTACTTAATTGGACCAGTGAAGGGCCTTAGAATGAGAATATGGTGTTTAAATTGAGAGATAGAGCAGTTTTAAGGGAAAAAGTGAAGAGCAGACTTTGTGGAGCCAGGAATAGTTTAAACCCAATTAGGCGGCGCTGCCCGCTGTTGCGCTATGCACAAAACCGCAAAACCGCGCAAAAGAGGGTTTTAAGAGAGGAAGATGAAGGAGTTTTGGAATTGACCCAGAATGGCCAATAAAACTACAGTTTCAAGTCAGTAACCACTCCCACAGGGGCAGACAGGCTGCTCAATGTTTTTCACTGCCACTGATCAACAGAGAGACTTTCCTTTAGCCCAAGCAAAAATGGCCTCACAGAAACTTACAAACAGTTCAAGAACAGCAAGCCTGTAAATGAACTTTTTAAATCTCAGAAAAGTGGGAAAAAGCAAGTTTTTTGTTTTTGTTTTTCAGAGATAGCAGAGGTTAACAAGTATCAGCAAGTTATAACAGTGCAGTAAATGACCCCACACAAGAGTGCTAGGCCAAAGACAGATAAAATGCAAGTTTTGAGAAAAAAACGATTTTAAAAATAAGTGCAAACAGGAAATTCAGTAAACAGCTCTAGGTTGTGCTCTAAATACAGTTACTAATGCAGAAATCAAATTTAACAAGCCAGAAAATGCTCAAAATAGGCGGCTATGCAGAAAAACTTAGCAAATAAACAGAGGAAAAATACATAAAGTCTCAAAAGTGGCTCCTTTCTTCTCTCAGCGTTTTCTCCTCTTGGTGGGTGCTTCACCAACAGCCAACAAGCCTGAAAAGACGCCAAAACCACGAGGCAAAACCACGAGGCAGTTTAAAACACATATAGTCAATATAGCTGTATTTAGCTGAGCTTAGCGAAGCTGTGTGATGCGGCGTGCCACTCAGCTTTGTGCTAAAAGAAATAAAGAAAAGCAAAATGGGGAGATAGGAAAATGGTAAAATGGGGGTGTAAGCAGGAAAGGCAGGTAGAGATGTGCAGGAAGGGTGTAGGAAAGAACCATAGCTACCCATTTCTTGTACAACAACAACTGTACATTTGGACACAATTTGTACATGACTTTGAACTCTCAACCTCAGAGAGAGGGGTGAGGACAACATAACTGCATTGTCAGGCCAATTAGACCAAAATGCATGCATCCAGTTGATACATAAATAGAGAGCTACGTATGGGACTTTTTTATTATTGGGACAGGTGCCCATTTTTTTTAAAGTGAGAGTGGAATGTTGGAGAAGGGACATAGGTATGTTTGGGGGAGGTAAGTTGGGTAGCTGAGGGTGCATTTGCACACAGAAAAGACAGCAGAGCGGCGGTGTGTGACACATGAGGGGGGTGAACGACTTGGATAGAGAGGATGTTGTGGAATCCTAGTCCCATGTGCCTCCAGACGGCAGCAGCTTGACTCACATTCCCACCCATGGGACTGTCGGCACTGCTGCTTCACTGCCCCAGGGGTGGCAGTGCTAGAGGCTGGGCACCAGGTTGAGGCTGCCCTACCAGGTTGGCCAGCCTGCCCTCAATCTGGCACAGGCAGCGGTCAAACCCATGGTAGGCTATCTTGCACACCAAGACCAGCAGCTCATCCAAGGTCACAACTCCCCCTACACCACTGCTCCTAGAGGGGGGGGGTTGGGCCCCATCCCATGGGAGTGGTACTACCCGACACCACAGGTAGTGCAGGGGCAGCAGAGGGAGCACCACTAGTCTGGATCCCAGATGTGCTGAGACCTGGTGTCACAGCTGGTTGAGATAAGGTAGGCGGATCAGCCTGAACTGGCTTACCTTGACGCGCTGTTGTAAATGAGGTATAGCAATAAGTTAAGGTTAGTAATAACCAAACCATTGTTAATATTGGCAGAATGGAACATTTTAATTAATCCAAATACATATTAATGTACATTATGTGTAACACAACAGTCAATAACATAACAGTCAGTATGTTAACAGCATGCCAGTAAGAATTAAAGCATGAGGCCAAAAAAACAGTTAGTTTAACAAAATATGTTAATATTGAATTATAATAACACATAACAATAATACATCACATTTTGCAAAAATATAGTTAAACAAAATATGTTAATATTAAATCATAATAACAAATGATAAAAGGTAAATGAAGATAAGGGGTGGAGAGAGAGAGAGAAACAATCCATTACTGACAATGCAGACTATATCCCTGAAAACACTGATAAATACTCTACAGGTGTGTAGTGTCAGTTTTGAGTGCAGTGACTGCAATTCTCCTATAGCTGATGTAGCATGTACCTATACAGGATGACATAATAATTGTATGTTACAACACGATGTTTGGAGTAGGGTTTGACATAACTGTGAACTCATATGTCGTTCTAAAATTGTCACCATAGTGAGTGTCGACTGCACACATAGTTAGCTGTAGTGAGAACAGAATCCCTACATACCTACCTACCTATTTACACAGCACAGTACTTAATGCAAGCACTATGGAACAATGGATGTGAAGGCATGTACAACTGTTAAAATATTGGTACTCCATGGGATTGTATTGATGAGTGCAGGATGCACAGCTTTGCTCTTCTGACTAGACAGATACATATATATGCACACACACACACACACACACACACACACACACACACACACACACACACACACACACACACACACACACACACACACACACACACCAGTACACTGCAGTGAGATTAGAACCCTTATCTAAGTAAGTACATTAACTGGAGAAGTCAGTACTTAACACACGTGCTATGGCACAAGTCTGACTTTAACAATGCTGCAGGACAATTTATAGTAGATGACATCAGCATTGGATGTTTATGAGATGATGCTGGGAGGCTTGAATGAAATGGGTGTATAGGCATGTACAACTGTCAAAATAGTGGTACTCCATGAGATTGTACTAATGATTGTAGGATACATACTCTTTTGACTAGACACACACACACGAACACACACACACACACACACACACACACACACACACACACACACACACACACACACATGCACAGACACACACCAGACACCTGCTGTCAATCTCTGTAAAAAGAAATGTTATGCTGCTATTCAGTTGCATCCTACTGAATTTCCTTTTCTCTTTTTTCAGAAAGTCTCTGCCTATCACCTCACCGGGATGCATATAACATTCCACGTTGACAATGGAGCACCACAATGATGTTACCATGATCATGTAGAAATATCAGAAAAACTTGCCAAAAACTTTTACTTTGTATCAGTAATTTAGTAAAAAAAATTCTTATTATAGGCTCATAGGTTTATACTAGGCTAATGACCACTAGCACCTTTATAAACCTAGCTGTGCAACCCAAATGTGAAACACAAATTTGATTTATATAGGGTTTGATTTACTGACTGTTTCTATCCGTCAGAAGCATAGGATCCAGACCAGAGGTACATTTCTGATTGAGAATGAGAACTCTATGAGAAACATATTTGTCGCTCCAACATGTCCTATTTATGCTGCTAGTAAAATTTAGGTCTTATAATTTAGTACTTCTGATGCTGTTTGTTTTGCAGATGGGCAAATGTCATCTCAAAACAGGGTCCAGGGATGTCTTTTATGCCAGGCACAGATGATACTGAGTGAAGAGATAGGGCTTTGGGCAATCAGTGTAGGACATTGTGTTTACTCTCTGTATTCTTTTTGTAAGGAATCTTTGTGGACATTCCATTTGCTGCATGTGTTTGTTCAGGTAGATACTGAAGGGGACATTATAATCTACGCTGGGTCAGTTGAGGGCCAAGTATAGTGGTATGATGACTTCTCTGGATCTAGATGACGTGACCTATCTTATAATTTATGCAACTACCCTGCACACATGTTGGTTGAAGGCTATGTCATTATTTACATGAGTTCCCAGATCCCTGACTTGCGAATGAACATTTAAGGGTGTTTTATTGATGACATAGTTACCTGGAATGGCAGACTTTACGAAAGGTACCATAATACATTTCTTGGTACTAAGCTTTGAGGAATGGCTTTGGAACCAAACGTTGTCTGTATTTGACCTTCCTAAAGGATGCTGTCATCTTAAAGGTGGGAAGATTCAATGACTGCTCCCAGTTTGCAATAATTTGAGACCTTGGTTAGGCAGAGGCCTTTGACATTGGCTTTGACATCAGAGCAGTAGATACCAAAAAGGAGCAGGCCTAGTACACAGCTTTGGGCAAATCGCTGATGACTGGCCTCTTTGTGGAGGTGGCCTCACTAATTCAAATGTCCTGGGTCCTATCAGTGAGATAGCTAGCTATACAGCAGATTATAAAGTGGATTCACTTAGTTCCATAAGTTTTTTGACAATGTTCAAGGGGGTATTGTATCAAATGCCTTAGCCAGATCTAGGTAGGCAGTATGCACCACTTTCACCTCATGCTTTGCTTTAGTGACCTTCTCAAAGAAGGCCACTAGATCCAGTAAGCATGATCTTCTCTCAACAAAGTCAAACTGGGACAAATCCAGTGTCTGGAGGTCTCCTATGTCCTTGTGGATAATTTCCATGATAATTCTTTCCACGGCTTTGCAAGTAAGACTAGTCAGACTAATGGGTCTGTAGTTTCCAGGGTCTGTTAAAGGTCCTCCCCTATGAAGGGGGTGACCACTGCAGTCCTTCATTCTCGATGGCACAAAGCCTGTTTTAAGACAATAGTTAAATATTGACTCCAAGGGTCGTGATAAGTTGTACATTTAGACATGTTGGCTTTGGTGGGTGCAGCCCGTATATGCTGCCTAGTTATAGTGGGAAGAAATATGTTGAGGGTATTTTTGAGAAGATGGTTGGGGGTGAGAAGGAGGTAAAGCTGGAGCTGAATATGTATGCTAACAGGTTCACTATATCACCAGGCTTAGTGAATGTGGCACGAATAACCAACAGTTCATTACACTGCTGTGTGCTGCCTATACCACAATGCTCTGTGAATGTGGTGCTGTTAACCATCAGTTCATTACACTGTTGGGTGCTGCCTATACCACCATGCTGTGTGAAAGTGGCACTGTTAACCATCAGTTCATTACACTGCTGTGTGCTGCCTATACCACCATGATCTGTGAATGTGGAACCATTAACCAACAGTTGAATACAATGCTGTGTGCTGCCTATACCACCATGCTCTGTGAATGTGGCACCATTATCCATCAGTTCATTACACTGCTGTGTGCTGCCGATACCACCATAGGTTCATAGGTTCATAGGTTCATAGGTTGGTACCAGGCTATCAGCCCTAGGGCCTATACAAGCCTAGCCATAACAATTCCCTGGCTATTTCTTCCCACATTATTTACTTTCCTGGACCCCTGTCTAGTAGGGCGACTGACATGATCCCTGGGGTGAATTTCCTTTCTCCCATCCAATTGTCAAGGTTCCTCTTGAAGAGGTCCAAAGAGGCACTCTGCTTGACATGTATGGGCAATCTATTCCAGAGTCTGGGGAGTCTCTGGGTCAGGAACCTATCCCTCCAACATGTTTTGTTTATTGTGATGCCCTGTGAATGTGGCACTGTTAACCATCAGTCATTACACTGCTGTGTGCTGCCTATACCACCATGCTCTGTGAATGTGGCTTCATTAACCAGCAGTTCAATACACTGCTGTGTGCTACCTATGCCACCATGCTCTGTGAATGTGGCACCGATAACCATAAGTTCATTACACTGGTGTGTGCTGCCTATACCACCATGTTCTGTGAATGTGGCACTGTTAACCATCAGTTCATTACACTGATGTGTGCTGCCTATACCACCATGCTCTGTGAATGTGGCACCGTCAACCATCAGTTCATTACACTGCTGTGTGCTGCCTATAGCACCATGCTCTGTGAATGTGCCACCATTAACCATCAGTGCATTGCACTGCTGTGTGCTGTCTATACCACCATGTTCTGTGAATGTATCCTCGGTAACTATCAGGTCATTACACTGCTGTGTACTGCCTATACCACCATGGTCGTGAATGTGGCACTGTTAACCATCAGTTCATTACACTGCTGTGTGCTGCCTATACCACCATTCGCTGTGAATGTGGCACCGGTAACCATCAGGTCATTACACTGCTGTGTGCTGCCTATACCACCATGCTCTGTGAATGTGGCCCCATTAACCATCAGTTCATTACACTGCTGTGTGCTGCCTATACTACCATGCTCTGTGAATGTGGCACTGGTAACCATCAGTTCATTACACTGCTGTGTGCTGCCAATACGGCCATGCTCTGTGAACGTGGCATTGTTAACCATCAGTTCATTACATTACTATGCACTGCCTATACCACAATGCTCTGTGACTGTGGTACCATTAACCATCAGTTCATTACACTGCTGTGTGGTGCCTATACCACTATGCTCTGTGAATGTGGCACTGTTAACCATCAGTTCATTACACTGCTGAGTGCTGCCTATACCGCCATGCTCTGTGAATGTGGCACCATTAACCATCAGTTCATTACACTGCTGTGTGCTACCTATACAACCATGTTCTGTGAATGTGGCACAATTAACCATCAGTTCATTACACTGCTGTGTGCTGCCTATATCACCAGGCTCTGTGAATGTGGCACTGGTAACCATCAGGTCATTACACTGCTGTGTGCTGCCTATACCACCATGCTCTGTGAATGTGGCACCATTAACTATCAGTTCATTACACTGCTGTATGCTGCCTATACTACCATGCTCTTTGAATGTGGCACTGTTAACCATCAGTTCATTACGCTGCTGTGCGCTGCCTATACCACAATGTTCTGTGAATGTGGCACCATTAACTGTAAGTTGATTACACTGCTGTGTGCTGCCTATGTCACTTTGCTCTGTGAATGTGGCACCATTAACCATCAGTTCATTACACTGCTATGTGGTGCCTATACCTCTATGTTCTGTGAATGTGGCACTGTTAAACATCAGTTCATTACACTGCTGTGTGCTGCCTATGCCACCATGCTCTGTGATTGTGGCACTGTTAACCATCAGTTCACTACACTGCTGTCTGCTGCCTCTACCACCATGCTCTGTGAATGTGGCACCATTAACCATCAGTTCGTTACACTGCTGTGTGCTGCCTATATCACCATGCTCTGTGAATGTGGCACCATTAACCATCGGTGCGTTACACTGCTGTGTGCTGCCTATACCACAATGGTCTATGAATGTGGCACCGGTAACCATCAGGTCATTACACTGCTGTGTGCTGTCTATACCACCATGCTCTGTGAATGTGACACCATTAACCATCAGTTCATTACACTGCCATGTGCTGCCTATGCCACCATGCTCTTTGCATTTGGCACCATTAACCATCAGTTCATTACACTGCTGTGTGCTGCCTATACCACCATGCTCTGTGAATGTGGGACCATTGGCATCATTAACCATCAGTGCATTACACTGCTGTGTGCTGCCTATACCACCATGATCTGTGAATGCAGCACTGGTAGCCATCAGGTCATTACACTGCTGTGTGCTGCCTATACCACCATGCTCTGTGAATGTGACACCGCTAACTATCAGTTCATAACACTGCTGTGTGCTGCCTGTACCACCATGCTGTGTGAATGTGGCACTGTTAACCATCAGTTCATTGCACTTCTGTGTGCTGCCTATTTCACCATGCTCTGTGAATGTGGCACCATTAAGCATCATGTCATTACATTGCTGTGTGCTGCCTATACCACCATGCTCTGTGAAAGTGGCACCATTAGCCATCCATACATTATACTGCTGTGTGCTGCCTATACCACCATGCTCTGTGAATTTGGCACCATTAAGCATCAGGTCATTACATTGCTGTGTGCTGCCTATACCACCATGCTCTGTGAAAGTGGCACCATTAGCCATCCATACATTATACTGCTGTGTGCTGCCTATACCACCATGCTCTGTGAATGTGGCACCATTAAGCATCAGTTCATTACACTGCTGTGTGCTGCCTATACCACCATGCTCTGTGAATGTGACACAGTTAACTATCAGTTCATTACACTGCTGTGTGCTGCCTGTACCACCATGCTGTGTGAATGTGGCACTGTTAACCATCAGTTCATTATACTTCTGTGTGCTGCCTATTTCACCATGCTCTGTGAATGTGGCATCATTAAGCATCAGGTCATTACATTGCTGTGTGCTGCCTATACCACCATGCTCTGTGAAAGTGGCACCATTAGCCATCAGGTCATTACATTACTGTGTGCTGCCTATACCACCATGCTCTGTGAAAGTGGCACCATTAGCCATCCGTACATTGTACTGCTGTGTGCTGCCTATACCACCATGCTCTGTGAATGTGGCATTGTCATCCATCAGTTTATTACACTGCTGTGTGCTGCCTATACCACCATGCTCTGTGAATGTGGCACCATTAACCATCAGTTTATTACACTGATGTGCACTCCCTATACCACCATGCTCTGTGAATGTGGCACCATTAACCATCAGTTCATTACACTGCTGTGTGCTGCCTATACCACCATGCTCTGTGAATGTGGCACCATTAGCCATTATTTTGGTACACTGCTGTCTGCTGGCTATACCAACATGCTCTGTGAATGTGGCAACATTAACCATCAGGTTATTACACTGCTGTGTGCTGCCTATGCCACCATGCTCTGTGAATGTGGCACCATTTACCATCAGGTCATTATATTGCTGTGTGCTACCTATCCCACTATGCTCTGTGAATGTGGCACCATTAACCATCAGGTCATTACATTGCTGTGTGCTGCCTATACCACCATGCCCTGTGAAAGTGGCACCATTAGCCATTCATACATTATACTGCTGTGGGCTGCCTATACCACCATGCTCTGTGAATATGGAACCATTGGCATCGTTAACCATCAATGCATTACACTGCTGTGTGCTGCCTATACCACCATGCTCTGTGAATGCGGCACTGGTAACCATCAGGTCATTATGCTTCTGTGTGCTGCCTATATCACCATGCTCTGTGAATGTGGCACCATTAACCATCAGTTTATTACACTGCTGTGTGCTGCCTATACTACCATGCTCTGTGAATGTGGCACCATCAACCATCAGTTCATTACACTGCTGTGGGCTGCCTATACCACCATGCTCTGTGAATGTGGCACCATTAGCCATTATTTCGGTACACTGCTGTGTGCTGGCTATACCACCATGCTCTGTGAATGTGGCACCATTAACCATCAGGTCATTGCACTGCTGTGTGCTGCTTATGCCACCATGCTCTGTGAATATGGCACCATTTACCATCAGGTCATTACACTGCAGTGTGCTACCTATCCCACTCTGCTCTGCAAATGTGGAATCATTAACTATCAGTGCATTACACTTCTGTGTGCTGCCTATACCACCATGCTCTGTGAATGTGGGATTGTTGGCATCGTTAACCATCAGTGCATTACACTACTGTGTGCTGCCTATACCGCCATGCTCTTTGAATGCAGCACTGGTAAACATCAGGTCATTACACTGCTGTGTGCTGCCTATACCACCATGCTCTGTGAATGTGGCACCATTAACCATCAGGTCATTACATTGCTGTGTGCTGCCTATACCACCATGCTCTGTGAAAGTGGCACCATTAGCCATTCATACATTATACTGCTGTGTGCTGCCTATACCACCATGCTCTGTGAATGTGGCACCATTAACCATCAGTTCATTAAACTGCTGTGTGCTGCCTATACCACCATGCTCTGTGAATGTGGAACCATTGGCATCGTTAACCATCAGTGCATTACACTGCTGTGTGCTGCCTATACCACCATGCTCTGTGAATGTGGCACTGGTAACCATCAGGTCATTATGCTTCTGTGTGCTGCCTATATCACCATGCTCTGTGAATGTGGCACCATTAACCATC
Organism: Protopterus annectens; assembly: GCF_019279795.1. Taxonomy (NCBI): domain Eukaryota; kingdom Metazoa; phylum Chordata; order Ceratodontiformes; family Protopteridae; genus Protopterus; species Protopterus annectens. The sequence continues at coordinate 1,275,878,563 of NC_056746.1, read as the reverse complement.
AGTTTATTACACTGCTGTGTGCTGCCTATACTACCATGCTCTGTGAATGTGGCACCATTAACCATCAGTTCATTACACTGCTGTGTGCTGCCTATACCACCATGCTCTGTGAATGTGGCACCATTAACCATCAGGTCATTACACTGCTGTGTGCTGCTTATGCCACCATGCTCTGTGAATATGGCACCATTTACCATCCGGTCATTACACTGCTGTGTGCTACCTATCCCACTATGCTCTGCAAATGTGTCATCGTTAACTATCAGTGCATTACACTGCTGTGTGCTGCCTATACCACCATGTTCTGTGAATGCGGCACTGGTAACCATCAGGTCATTATGCTTCTGTGTGCTGCCTATATCACCATGCTCTGTGAATGTGGCACCGTTAACCATCAGGTCATTACATTGCAGTGTGCTGCCTATACCACCATGCTCTGTGAAAGTGGCACCATTAGCCATCCGTACATTATACTGCTGTGTGCTGCCTATACCACCATGCTCTGCGAATGTGGCATTGTCATCCATCAGTTTATTACACTGCTGTCTGCTGCCTATACCACCATGCTCTGTGAATGTGGCACTGGTAACCATCAGGTCATTACACTGCTGTGTGCTGCCTATACCACCATGCTCTGTGAATGTGGCACCATTAACCATCAGTTCATTACACTGCTGTGTGCTGCCTATACTACCATGCTCTTTGAATGTGGCACTGTTAACCATCAGTTCATTACGCTGCTGTGCGCTGCCTATACCACAATGTTCTGTGAATGTGGCACCATTAACTGTAAGTTCATTACACTGCTGTGTGCTGCCTATGTCACTTTGCTCTGTGAATGTGGCACCATTAACCATCAGTTCATTACACTGCTATGTGGTGCCTATACCACTATGTTCTGTGAATGTGGCACTGTTAAACATCAGTTCATTACACTGCTGTGTGCTGCCTATGCCACCATGCTCTGTGATTGTGGCACTGTTAACCATCAGTTCAGTACACTGCTGTCTGCTGCCTCTACCACCATGCTCTGTGAATGTGGCGCCATTAACCATCAGTTCGTTACACTGCTGTGTACTGCCTATATCACCATGCTCTGTGAATGTGGCACCATTAACCATCGGTGCGTTACACTGCTGTGTGCTGCCTATACCACCATGGTCTATGAATGTGGCACCGGTAACCATCAGGTCATTACACTGCTGTGTGCTGTCTATACCACCATGCTCTGTGAATGTGGCACCATTAACCATCAGTTCATTACACTGCCATGTGCTGCCTATGCCACCATGCTCTTTGCATTTGGCACCATTAACCATCAGTTCATTACACTGCTGTGTGCTGCCTATACCACCATGCTCTGTGAATGTGAGACTATTGGCATCATTAACCATCAGTGCATTACACTGCTGTGTGCTGCCTATGCCACCATGATCTGTGAATGCAGCACTGGTAGCCATCAGGTCATTACACTGCTGTGTGCTGCCTATACCACCATGCTCTGTGAATGTGACACCATTAACTATCAGTTCATAACACTGCTGTGAGCTGCCTTTACCACCATGCTGTGTGAATGTGGCACTGTTAACCATCAGTTCATTACACTTCTGTGTGCTGCCTATTTCACCATGCTCTGTGAATGTGGCACCATTAAGCATCATGGCATTACATTGCTGTGTACTGCCTATACACCATGCTCTGTGAAAGTGGCACCATTAGCCATCCATACATTATACTGCTGTGTGCTGCCTGTACCACCATGCTCTGTGAATGTGGCACCATTAAGCATCAGGTCATTACATTGCTGTGTGCTGCCTATACCACCATGCTCTGTGAAAGTGGCACCATTAGCCATCCATACATTATACTGCTGTGTGCTGCCTATACCACCATGCTCTGTGAATGTGGCACCATTAAGCATCAGTTCATTACACTGCTGTGTGCTGCCTATACCACCATGCTCTGTGAATGTGACACAGTTAACTATCAGTTCATTACACTGCTGTGTGCTGCCTGTACCAAATGCTGTGTGAATGTGGCACTGTTAACCATCAGTTCATTATACTTCTGTGTGCTGCCTATTTCACCATGCTCTGTGAATGTGGCATCATTAAGCATCAGGTCATTACATTGCTGTGTGCTGCCTATACCACCATGCTCTGTGAAAGTGGCACCATTAGCCATCCATACATTATACTGCTGTGTGATGCCTATACCACCAAGCTCTGTGAATGTGGCACCATTAAGCATCAGTTCATTACACTGCTGTGTGCTGCCTATACCACCATGCACTGTGAATGTGGGACCATTGGCATTGTTAACCATCAGTGCATTACACTGCTGTGTGCTGCCTATACCACCATGCTCTCTGAATGCAGCACTGGTAACCATCAGGTCATTACACTTCTGTGTGCTGCCTATATCACCATGCTCTGTGAATGTGGCACCGTTAACCATCAGGTCATTACATTACTGTGTGCTGCCTATACCACCATGCTCTGTGAAAGTGGCACCATTAGCCATCCGTACGTTGTACTGCTGTGTGCTGCCTATACCACCATGCTCTGTGAATGTGGCATTGTCATCCATCAGTTTATTACACTGCTGTGTGCTGCCTATACCACCATGCTCTGTGAATGTGTCACCATTAACCATCAGTTTATTACACTGCTGTGCACTCCCTATACCACCATGCTCTGTGAATGTGGCACCATTAACCATCAGTTCATTACACTGCTGTGTGCTGCCTATACCACCATGCTCTGTGAATGTGGCACCATTAGCCATTATTTTGGTACACTGCTGTCTGCTGGCTATACCACCATGCTCTGTGAATGTGGCAACATTAACCATCAGGTTATTACACTGCTGTGTGCTGCCTATGCCACCATGCTCTGTGAATGTGGCACCATTTACCATCAGGTCATTATATTGCTGTGTGCTACCTATCCCACTATGCTCTGTGAATGTGGCACCATTAACCATCAGGTCATTACATTGCTGTGTGCTACCTATACCACCATGCCCTGTGAAAGTGGCACCATTAGCCATTCATACATTATACTGCTGTGGGCTGCCTATACCACCATGCTCTGTGAATATGGAACCATTGGCATCGTTAACCATCAATGCATTACACTGCTGTGTGCTGCCTATACCACCATGCTCTGTGAATGCGGCACTGGTAACCATCAGGTCATTATGCTTCTGTGTGCTGCCTATATCACCATGCTCTGTGAATGTGGCACCATTAACCATCAGTTTATTACACTGCTGTGTGCTGCCTATACTACCATGCTCTGTGAATGTGGCACCATTAACCATCAGTTCATTACACTGCTGTGGTCTGCCTATACCACCATGCTCTGTGAATGTGGCACCATTAGCCATTATTTCGGTACACTGCTGTGTGCTGGCTATACCAACATGCTCTGTGAATGTGGCACCATTAACCATCAGGTCATTACACTGCTGTGTGCTGCTTATGCCACCATGCTCTGTGAATATGGCACCATTTACCATCAGGTCATTACACTGCTGTGTGCTACCTATCCCACTATGCTCTGCAAATGTGGAATCATTAACTATCAGTGCATTACACTTCTGTGTGCTGCCTATACCACCATGCTCTGTGAATGTGGGACTGTTGGCATCATTAACCATCAGTGCATTACACTACTGTGTGCTGCCTATACCGCCATGCTCTGTGAATGCAACACTGGTAAACATCAGGTCATTACACTGCTGTGTGCTGCCTATACCACCATGCTCTGTGAATGTGGCACCATTAACCATCAGATCATTACATTGCTGTGTGCTGCCTATACCACCATGCTCTGTGAAAGTGGCACCATTAGCCATTCATACATTATACTGCTGTGTGCTGCCTATACCACCATGCTCTGTGAATGTGGCACCATTAACCATCAGTTCATTAAACTGCTGTGTGCTGCCTATACCACCATGCTCTGTGAATGTGGAACCATTGGCATCGTTAACCATCAGTGCATTACACTGCTGTGTGCTGCCTATACCACCATGCTCTGTGAATGTGGCACTGGTAACCATCAGGTCATTATGCTTCTGTGTGCTGCCTATATCACCATGCTCTGTGAATGTGGCACCATTAACCATCAGTTTATTACACTGCTGTGTGCTGCCTATACTACCATGCTCTGTGAATGTGGCACCATTAACCATCAGTTCATTACACTGCTGTGTGCTGCCTATACCACCATGCTCTGTGAATGTGGCACCATTAGCCATTATTTCGGTACACTGCTGTGTGCTGGCTATACCACCATGCTCTGTGAATGTGGCACCATTAACCATCAGGTCATTACACTGCTGTGTGCTGCTTATGCCACCATGCTCTGTGAATATGGCACCATTTACCATCCGGTCATTACACTGCTGCGTGCTACCTATCCCACTATGCTCTGCAAATGTGTCATCGTTAACTATCAGTGCATTACACTGCTGTGTGCTGCCTATACCACCATGTTCTGTGAATGCGGCACTGGTAACCATCAGGTCATTATGCTTCTGTGTGCTGCCTATATCACCATGCTCTGTGAATGTGGCACCGTTAACCATCAGGTCATTACATTGCTGTGTGCTGCCTATACCACCATGCTCTGTGAAAGTGGCACCATTAGCCATCCGTCCATTATACTGCTGTGTGCTGCCTATACCACCATGCTCTGTGAATGTGGCATTGTCATCCATCAGTTTATTACACTGCTGTCTGCTGCCTATACCACCATGCTCTGTGAATGTGGCACCATTAGCCATTATTTCGGTACACTTCTGTGTGCTGGCTATACCAACATGCTCTGTGAATGTGGCACCATTAACCATCAGGTCATTACACTGCTGTGTGCTGCTTATGCCACCATGCTCTGTGAATATGGCACCATTTACCATCAGGTCATTACTCTGCTGTGTACTACCTATCCCACTATGCTCTGCAAATGTGGCACCGTTAACCATCAGTTCATTACACTGCTGTGTGCTGCCTTTACCACCATGCTCTGTGAATGTGGGACTGTTGGCATCATTAACCATCAGTGCATTACACTACTGTGTGCTGCCTATACCACCATGCTCTTTGAATGCAGCACTTGTAACCATCAGTTCATTACACTGCTGTGTGCTGCCTATACCACCATGCTCTGTGAATGTGCCACTGTTAACCATCAGTTCATTACACTGGTGTGTACTGCCTATACCACCATGCTGTGTGAATGTAGCACCATTAACCATCAGTTCATTACACACCTTTGTGCTGCCTGTACCACCATGCTCTGTGAATATGGCACCGTTAACCATCAGTTCATTAGACTGCTGTGTGCTGCCTATACCGCCATTTTCTCTGAATGTGGCACCATTAACCACCCCTTCAGCACCTTGCTGTGTGCTGCTCTTGAGGTTTCTGACAGAGCTTTAGAAGACCATATGCTTATCTTTCGCTGGAAGGTTATCTTAACCTCAAGGTTTGCTTTCCTTGACCTAATTAGTCCTTCTAAGTTGCCTATTAACTTTGATAAGAGAGTTTTTATTTTTATGGGAATTACCCTTCCTGATTTTTGTCATATTTATTTCCTTTTGCTTTTTGCCATATTTTTTCCTTTTTGTTTAATTTGGGATTCCACCAGGGCAGTTTGCTTCTGGGACTAGTCCTGGACTTACTTCTGATTGATACAGCAGCCTCTGTGCAGCCATTGATGTGGTTGTACGGAGTTTCTGGGAACAATTCAGTGAAGGCCACTGTGTTCTCTGGGTTTGGGGGGGGGCGGCATTAGGGCTTTTCCTGGGCTTACCTCTGATATTTACAGCAGCCTCTGTGCAGCCATTGATATGGTTGTACAAAGTTTTTGGGAACAATTCAGTGAAGGCCACTGTGTTCTCCAGGTTTGGGGGGTACATTAAATTTTGACAAACCATCACTTAATGACAGGTTATTTGCTTTGAAATAGTTTCAGTCTGTTTGCGATTTTGATAGGATTATGGAGTTGATTTTGATTTCAAAGGAGACAGCATTATGCTGTACTATACCAGGGAAGATATAACTTTGGGGAGTACAGGATTCACCCATGTTTGTAAGCATAAAGTTGAGTATGTTGGAGCTTTTACTACCCATATTCACTATTTGGTCAAGGGTGTTTGTCTTTACAAAGTCCAGAAATCTCTGTGCCTGTAGATTTGAGGCTATGTCCAATTCCCGGTCTATAGAGGGGTAATTGAAGTCTCCTATGTGAAGGTTGTTAGGTTAGATGGTAAATGTCTCCAGTATTTCCAAATATGCATTGTGAGGTTCTTGGGACATGGAGGCTGACCTATAGCCAGCTAGGATATGGTATGGGATTTTGTTTATGGTGATCTGCACATCATCTTGTTTGATCACCCTAGAGGTATGCTTGTTATTGACCTATATTGAGACACCTTCACCTTTAACCCTTGTCTGTGCAGCTACTGGTCTAAAAGTGTGGAAGGCACTTGTGTCATTATTATCATTCAACTGCTACTTCTACCCTTTGACCTGGATGCACAGAGGACTAGCGCAGTAAATAGCACACAATGCCATGGACAGCAGCGATGAGCAGGGTGTGGGCAATTCAAAGACAAAAAATGAGGCACACCTTCATATAAATGAGGGACCTGTGTGAATAATTCACATGAAATATGCAGCTAAATCACCCAAAAGAGTAGACTGATTCAGAGATGTATAAGTCAGTGGCACTGCTCAGTCTTGCTTATCCATTCTGTCAGGATATGCAGTGCAAACGGAAGAAGCAGCAGAAGCAGAGGACCCTGTATTGGCAGATGCTGTTGCAGCCCACAATCACAAAGCTGCATGCCGCAGCCATCCATGACAAAGAAAAATGCACAGGCACTGTCTGACTTGCCGCTGAATGACAGAATAACAAAGACTAGACCATTTCTGAGTGGACGTAGATACGATATCTGGTCAAACTATATTACCCACAACTGAAGTCAAGGGGGAATGAAAGATATGTCTATTCTTGAAGACACAAAGGTATTTCACCAACCATATTAGCTACAGGGACCTACCAGCAACCTATGGGGGCATGATAGAGATGTCACAAGCATCTGCTTCAAGTATGCTGTACTGGTTCCTTGACATTATGCTAGTACATGCCAATGAGCATACTTGGCTCCCCAGAACACCAGGGGAGAGAGAACAAATACTAAAATGCCATGCAGGCCTTCTATGAGATAGCCAAAATTCCCTAAAGTCCTTGGCACCATAGACTGCATCCATATTGCAAGCAAGGCCCCAGTTGATCCAGATGGCTAAAGATATAATGAACACAAGAGCTTCCACTCCCTGAATTGCCTGGTTGTCAGTAATGCCCAGGGTATTATTTACAGAATTTCTGTGTGATATCTGGGCAATGCACAAGAGTGACATCTATGGTACATGTTTGATCTCTACCAGCAATTCTGCAAGGAGACTTCCCAAAGGATTACTGGTTGGTAGATGCATACACACATGTCAGATAAATAGGTCTATACCTACAGGTGCCATGCATGTTCACAGCAGGTCACATATAATATGTTGTGTGCTGCAAATAAAGGAAGATTTTCCCTAGAGCCCTAACAGATGAGATGATGACCCTCAGACAATACAGGAAATAGCTTATAATACTGCTGATACAGAAACCTCAAGCACGCTAGAGCAGTTATTTAAAGTAAAATGGGATGTTTACGATATTCAGACAAGTCCAGTGGGGCACTAGATAGAACAGGACTATACTGCAGTCACCAGTGATCTATATCATCTGATGCTGGATGGCCTTTGCCCTGTCAGTCAGTATTCAAACACGTCCACAGCCATTCACTGCATTGCCTGTGGAGTCAGACCATATGGCTATTGTACTTTGTCTCATTGGTGTGCCAAGAGAAGCAACCTCACCAGCACTCACTTTTGTCTACCGGTGCGTATACTCCAGGTCAGTGTACAGATGGTGCATGTCCTCACACAAAACACAAAAAATGTTAACTATTTCCACAATGCTATCCATAGCAGTTGTCAGTATCTGGATCACTGAATTGCCCATCCGCTAGTTAAGTGTACGTGTCACACATGAATAAGAGACAGTGCTAAAGACATGGGGATATCTCACCAGCTACATCTCCCCCATGTGGTGGATATGCCCTCCTCAGAAGTTGTGCACATGTCAAATACTGCATAGGGGGAACACAGGTGAAGTCTGTGTGTGATTCTCACATATAGGGTGTCTGTTATGTTCTGGTGAGCTTGTGTGTTCAGCCACTACCTCCACAAGATCTCTGTAATGGTGATAGTTGATCATCTCTCCCCCTGTATTGTTGCAGATTGTGCCATGGTGTGATCAGACTATGTCACATACATGCCACCATCACTGGGCACAGGTGCCCTGCAGCTGTTAGCCATATGGTATCTGATTGTACTAGCTCTTCTACTAATGGCAAGTGTGCGGAAAAACACACCACTGTCAGCCCACATGCATGTCTCCATGTTCACTTATGACATGGGTGGTGGTACAAGTGAAACATTGCTGTACAGTACACTGGAAGATGTACTACATTGTGCAGGATGTTGTACTTGCAATCAACATGTGACTGGAAGAACATGCAAATGATCCGTGCTCATGTTATTTTTTTTTGGACATGCTGTGGTGTCTACAAGAACAGAAATTTCCTGAAGTATCACAGTGGTAACCCAGCATTGCATATGTTGTAGGGACATATTATGGCCACCCATGGCTTCAGGAGCCCTGTTGACAGAGGCCCAGGTTACTAATCTAATGGGGAAGCGAAAGCCATCACTCTGTGGCTAGGCTTATAAATGCCCATGGGCAGATAGCCTAGTACTTACCTATGAACCTATGAATCTATGAACTTAGTGCTTCCCCCTACTGACATGGAAGGCTGATGCCAGACCTGCTTTGACATCCAAGTCACCACAAGTATAAAGGACTAATCCCTCTGACCAGAAAGTGACACCAAAATGTTTGAAAACTCTGCCAGCCACTTCTGTATTGGCGGTCCTGTGTGTAATAGCCCTGTCTACTGTGCTGTGCCATGCCTTTTCATTTTCCTGAAGTATCACGATGGGAACCCAGCATTGCATATGTTGTAGGGACATATTATGGCCACCCATGGCATTCATATCTTGCTCCAGTCCTTGTCAACTCTGGCTTCAGAGGTGGTTGTCTGCAGCACCTTTTCCTAGTAAATGTATGCCATGTGTGTGGAGTGTCTGCAGTAACAGTTCATTATCCTGGCTAGGGCAATGTCTTAAATGCTGCCTGCCTCAGGCTGCCATGCCAGTACCTATATATGCATGTACAAGACATGTCATTGAATAAAAGCATGTTATTCTATGTTATTCACATGGTTATGACCATTGGCACACCCCCCATATGGAACTTAACAAATGCAGTTATTGTAATATGTAGCCTTAATTCCCTTTGGTACTGTACCCATGTCTGTATTTACAGCCATTGATTTCTCAATCCATATAGCATGTAATCTCCAAAGTATCATATGTTCATAATTTCCTCCCTCCAAACAGCAGCAAACACTAATATGCCATACAAGAGTAATGGGGACCAAGTTACTTATACAACAAGACATTTGCCAAACACTTGTGACAACCTCCACACGATTTATAGTTGTGGATGAGACTCTTCATTGTGCAAGACATCTTTCTCATCTCTGTCCTACTCCTTTTCCACAGATCATTTATTCAAATTATTTTATATATCTGTCATATATTTGTACTCAGTGATGTTGAGGGTGGCGACAGCACTTTATATTGTGCTAACAGCAAGAAGTTAGCTTGGCAATTATACAAAAGAATCCGCACAGTACCAATGTCTATGAATCACATCCTGTGTACAGTGGTTAAATGTGTAGCACCAAGCAGTGAGACACATGATTCACAAATATCCATCCATGTCCATCCATGTGCATGGAGAGCAGGAATTTCCTTTTCTTCTTGCACAAGGATTTTAAAGAGTACCTGTTGGACCACTATGATACCCTTTGAAGTCTGATGCATGAGATGAGCTTGTATATTTGTTTAGCAATGTCACTAGCATCATCTCTTCTGGGGAACAATGTCATCATTGCTGTGATGCATGAGGTGACTATACCCTAATCCACTCCAGCAATGGAATACAGAGGTTCAAGAGCGTGAACCAGATATGTACTGCACACGTTTTTTTTTCTTGGTTAATACCATTTTATGTTATGCACAATATTTTAAAAGTATATCTAACAATTTGTTGATTTGTTTTGCAGTTGATGAGACTCATAACCTCAACATGTCTGGATGCTGCAGAAAATAGGAATACCTCTCCAGTCAGTGTGTGTGTGTGTGTGTGTGTGTGTGTGTGTGTGTGTGTGTGTGTGGGTGTGTATGTGGGGGGGGGGTGTATGTTCTATGCTAGTCCATCGTGAAACTGCAATGGTGTTATTATATATATGTGTGTGTGTGTGTGTGGGGGGGTATGTTCTATGCTAGTCCATCGTGAAACTGCAATGGTGTTATTATATATGTGTGTGTGTGTGTGTGTGTGTGTGTGTGTGTGTGTGTGTGTGTGGGGGTGTATGTTCTATGCTAGTCCATCGTGAAACTGCAATGGTGTTATTATATATATGTGTGTGTGTGTGTTTGTGTGTGTGTGTGTGTGTGTGTGTGTGTGTGTGTGTGGGGGGGGTGTATGTTCTATGCTAGTCCATTGTGAAACTGCAATGGTGTTATTATATATGTGTGTGTGTGTGTGTGTGTGTGTGTGTGTGTGTGTGTGTGTGTGTGCATGCACTGCTTTGGGCATGCTAGGTATGCCTTAGGTCCTGATGTCATTCACATTGTGCATGCACTCTGCTGTAGTAGTTATCACTGAAGTTCTGCATTGTCATGTGGTCCTCTTTTTTCTGTCATGCCGTGCTCTCTACATATTAATTAACTATTTTAAGCTTTGCATGCTAACCTCCTGAAAAGGTAGCAATGTCCAGGTGTGTAGCAGTTGTCTATGAATCCTAACCCTTATCTTAGTTCAACAACCATATCAGACTTTCCTGAAGGAATCAGGAGCATAGACAGGATTTTTTAACTCTATACCTCATTCTAAAATGTGGCCAACCAACCCACTTCCATCCAGTGTGTTCTTCTGAAATACATAACAAAAAAATTGTAGCTATCCCAGTTTTTGTAATTGCTATTCTGGCATATTTCATCGGACAAAAATAAATTATTCCCCAAAGCAGTAAGCTGTGACATACATAGATCAGACCTCTCAATTTACAGACATCAATAATCTGGTAAACAGTTCTTGAAAAGTAGGTGCATCTGACCATATAAATCTGGATATCAAATTACCATGAACTTTGCATACCTGTTAGCATAACTTCTCGCACTTCCACTAGGATTGTTGGACACCCACTCAGACACACAATTTTAAAAAGCCTAAACCACAAAAATGATACAAAATATAAGCAGAATATTGATGTTTTGCTAAACTTCAACTATGGCTAACTAGTTAAAAGTAAACTGGTATAAAAATGAAATAATAGAAATGTGGACTTAGTCAAGTATTACTATTCTCCATATGCTAAGAAACAGATATTAAACTGTGGTGATGGGCACAAACTAAAAAAAACAGTTAATATGACTGCCTCAAAGAATACAGCAATAATATTAACAATTTAAACATCAGAACTGAAAAAGGCCTTCCTCACGTGTAGGAATCTTGTAACTACAAAAAATGAAGGGGGAACAGTGTATTTAACAATGCAAAAACACAATAACAACACATATTTTGAAAAAAAAGAAAAATGTTTTCATTCTACTGTACTGATTTTCTGTACAGTACAAGTTGCCACTCTGTCAGATTGGGATCTGACTATAGGTGTTTTACTTAACCAGAAAACTATTACATGACGATAACCTTTTCAATTTTGTTCTGGCCTCTTAGGGTGGACAAACCATACTTAAAAAAAGACAAGTAACAGCACTCTTGTTAAAGTTTCACATTTTTGTGAATAATTGGACTGGTTTTATTTACAGAATATTTTATTTATTTATTTATTTTACCCTTGTTTTCTGGGTAGGTGGACTGGCCAAAGGACTGTTTTAAGCCAGGGCTGAAGTCAACAGCAAAGACAAGACTGATATGAGACAGATTTTATTGTACAGGTATCACCACATGTCTCGACATTTTAACACAATAAATCTAGACAGAGCATAAAATAATGGTGGGATAAGTACCCCAAAATAGGGACAGATTTTTAAATATTGCTGTTATAAACTTGGAAAGTTGATAGAATAATAGGATTTCTGTTTGCATGCATTTCCTGAGGGATATGACGTCTGAAACTCAAATGTATGTTTTTATCTACAGACTTCAGTCCTCAATGATTTGCCAGAAAAAACACAAATTTTATGAAGAGCAGACCAAAATATATGGCAAAAATCTGGACATTCTGTGAAAATATGGATAACTGAAAGGTATGAATGCACTGAAAAAACTGTATAATGAAAAGTATTAAAATATAAACAGATTAAAAAAATGTAATAAGAATATATTTATATGCATGTATTAATATAAAAAATAGTTTAATGTAGGTATGTCCACAGACACTGAAAACTTCCTTGCAGAATGTTTTAAAAATTAAATTGCAATTGCTGCCCTTCTTTATAAGCATATGAAGTAAAAAACAAACAAAAAAAAAAAACAGTGGGACATCCTCCCATCACAATCACATCAATAGTCTTTTCTTTTTTTGCAGTGCACCACAGGATCTCTTATGGGCTATGTGTTTGTTTCAGGAGTTGTGCTAAACTCTATGCCTCAATAACGTAAAGGCAGAATTATTAATTTGCTTCATCAGTGAGGTACAGTCCATGATGCATTGCATTAAAAACAAAATCATCCATTCACATAACCAGTCAAAGTCACTTCATATGACATGATTGCATTTCACGACAGGCAAGATAATTCATCTAATGAGTTTGAATAAACTTCCAGCGAAGGACTACCTATCCATGTCAGTAATTAGGGTGACTCTCTATTGCTGTCATTTATGCACAGCATTAAGCATCTCCTTTACAAATCACAATACTTTCCTTGTTGTGGTACATTATAGACTAGACTTTTCACCCACATTAATAATCATGATTATCCGAATATTGCAAGATATTATAGATGGGATCACTAATCCATGTATTGAGTCAGGGTAAACTTATTGGTGTGCTCCAGAAAGAGTGACTTATGTGATAATATTAATGGCCCATGGTGATCTTTTAATATGCATTTTTCTGGATTTGCAGTGGCCAGTGTTATAATCATTTCAGAGGCTCTGAAGAAAAATATTTCCACAGAAACAATGTATTTAGATGACATATTCTGAGGTAGAACATACATTATTCAATATTAAATGAAACTTAAGGTTTTTAACCAGCATTTTCTTGGTTAGTATCATCTTCTGTAAAAGTCTGGATGTGCTTTTTGGGTAAAATGCATAAGAAGTGTTGAGCAGAGAACTAGTTTACTTATCCAGCTAACAAATGAACAAATTAAACAAAGAACACAATGCTGGTATTCTTTCTCTTCCTGGTGAGCATTAGTGGTAAACCCGGTGGAAATTCAGGTGGCAACATTACTACCCTTCCCAAATAAACGCCCCTGAGGTGCCCCTCAGAACATAACAAAACTCAGACTGGTTATTCTTCCTGGTAAAGAAGCTGCTAATCAGTTTGACTAGATATGCTGTGTGAAATACAACACTTATTTTATTCTTCAAGACCTCATGCAGAATGCTAGCAATAACTCTCTTAATGCAGTAAGGCTTAAAATGGCATTATCGGTCTTGGTGCACTCTATTCTCCTAATTTATTTATGGATGGGTTGTGGTACACAGGCCTTAAGATGTGCTTTAAGCCCTTTGTATTAAACCATAAATCTCTCAAAAAAAAAATGACTGTTTTCTGTGTCGCCTAAAGCTGAATTTCTATTGTACTCACTCATGTTTGTATAGCCATGGACTAGCATGTCCTCTACCATATATGTATACACAAAATTAGAAAATAATTTTTATTTGCAAAACAGCATAGTAGTCTTTCAGAAGGCTTGTATTAGTTGAATGCAGTTTTGCTCACAATTTATGTTATGCGATTGAGGATGATGGATGGGGAAACAGTATTTGCTGATGAATATGTTGTCACTGCTAATGCTGACAAACTGTAAAGGGCATAAAAGTTTAATGCTGGCATCATTTTATATCAGCAATCTCTGTTTTCGTGGATGATTTATAAAGGTTCTTCAGACATGCCATTGATATGTTATTATTATGCATGAAGAAATTAAGTTTTAAAAGTGTAAGCATAAATACCAATAAACATTTATTGGAAGTTGTGTTATATCACTGATCAGAATTTTGAGTGGGCCTGGAACACTAAAACAGTGTTTCAGTGTAAGCATTTATGTTGCTATGGTTACACTTCTACATACTTGCAAAAATTTGCAGACCTTGATATGATAGGTGCACAACTGTTATGCTATCAAATGGCAGTAAGAAGTGTTATTTGTGTCCTGCTGTTGTCACTGTTCATGTGTACCTTGCATTCATGTCTCTGCATAGTACATTCTGTTACAACATGTACTTTTATCTGTCTCCCTGCTGCTGTGCCAAAAATTACCATTATTGGTTTAATTTGTTTTTTCTTCTTTCACTTTTATTCATCTGTGCTGTGAACATTCCTGCTGAAAGCTACAATACGTACTGGTTCAGATATTTATCTAATTGATGTTCTAGTTTTGTGAAGGTGTGGAAAATGTTTAGATTTAATTTTTGTATTACATTATTGGTAAGTTGATGACTGTGATGCTTGCTTTTTAATAAATTAGGGCCTGCTGTGAATATTAAGGCAACAACGATTTCTTTTTGTTACAAGATGAGAATAGTATAACAAAAACAGCTTTCCTGATTATAATTAGATTTAAAAGCTGAAATATATCAGCAAGTATTTAATTTCAGAATGGAATACACATAAAATGTATTTTTACTAACAAAAATAGACAGCGAAAATACTGAAAGAACAAAACAGGCAAGAGGTACAATGAAAACAGGAGAGTTAACATTATTGACAGATCTCAAGAGAATTCTGTCTGGTGGACATCCTCTATCAAAAGGCTTTGCAACAAAAGGAAGCAACTCCAAGGGTAAAAAGGAAAAAATTCCAAATTGGAAAGAAACTCTCCTTAGCTTCAACAAGCAAATTAGATTACTAGTGAAAACCTCCAAAGCTAATTATGAATCAAAGTTAGCCTCCGAAACAAAGGGAAACCACAAAGCCTTCTTCAGTTATGTCAGAAACCTCCATGGCAAAGCCCAGGTTTGTTCCAAATTAGTACTTAACAGTATCAGTAACAAAGAAGATCACAGCACGACCATCCATGTACAAATAGGTTTATTATAATTTAAGCTCTTTTTCAAGACTACAATACTTCCTTTAAAACCACATAATAAATACTTAACACCAGCCAATCAAAAATCACACAGTTATCTCATTAAATATTATAATGCTTCATTAAAGGACTAGAATATATATATATATATATATATATATATATATATATATATATATATATATATAAATATGTATAAAAGTACTAATTAACATATGAATGTTTAAACTTTAAAATAGGTTTAATACTATTCTGTTTGTTAAGACCTGGGAACACATCAGCTCTAAAATAATTTATCGACTTGTACTCCGCTCTCTCAGTCATATTTACAATGTCTCCCCCTCTCTTATTCTTAAAAACTCTCTGTCAAATCCAAAACTTAAAGACATGGTCATTACCTTTCTCTATACTATGCTTACTAAGGGCATTAGTCTCAAGTCCTCTATGAACCTCTGCTAAATGTGATTCTATTCTCTCTTTGAACGTACAATTTCTTTTGCCTATATAAAAACATGGACATTTAACACAGTTAGCTAGATATATTATATTCTCACTATAACATGAACCAAACTGTCATCATGGCATTAATGCAGATTCTATAAATGGTGTTTTACATGAAAATCAAGGGGCGAATGCAAACTCTAATTTAGTAGAGGTGACAGGGAATTCTTTAGAAATGAGCAGCAAGAAAATACATCTACAACCCCCTCTACAAGTACAACCAAGAGGGAGCGATCGGAACAACCAAAGAGATTGTTCCGATCCACAAAAAAATGCCTGGGCTGTACAGAAATAACTAGGAGTGAGACTGAAGGTAGGCCCAATAACAAGGAGCAGGAGAACTTAATGGGACATACTGTAGTCAATTTATCTGACTGCAAGTTTAGCAATATTGAATTGCAAATATTGGATAAAGGCTTGTCTTTTATTGCGTCCATTAATGGCTTGCTAAATGATAGTATTACTGAGCTACGAATGTTCACCAGGAATTTAGACTTGAATGTTCTGTTTAGCGCTAATAATACTAATGTTGGTACCGAATTAAAGAGAACTAGCACTTTTATACCTAATAGTATGGCAACTGTTACAGCTTTTCTGAAAATGTGTGAAAATGACCTTTATGATCTATTTTTAAAAGGAAAGCACTGAATTATTGTAATCTTAACCTAATTGAAAGAAAAGTGTTGTTTGATTTATGTGCAAGGACTGACATTATTATCAAAGCAGCTGATAAAGGTGGGAAAACTGTTATCTTAAGTACTGAGCAGTACCATAGACTGATGTTGGAATTTCTACATGGTAGTAACACATTTAAAATTATTAATAGTTTTGAATTAAATAAGATGATTTATAAAATTAAAGTGAGTTATATGATCATTTGATGCAAGTAACTATCATCCCTGAGCAATACAGCTATTTATACTTCGAACACCCTGTATGTCCTATAATCTATGGTTTGCCCAAACTTCATAAGAATTTACTACATCCCCCTATGGGACCTATTGTTTCAGGAGGACAGTGGGTCACTACAACTGTCTCAAAGTATTTGGATCATTAATTAAAACCATTATTAAAGTATAGTAGAGCTTTTATAGGTTCATAGGTTGATACTAGGCTATCTGCCCTAGGGCATTTATAAGCCTAGCCAGAGTGTGTTTGGCTTTCACCACCCTTTTAGATTAGTTGACTGTGCCTCTGTATAGTAGGTCACAGAAGATAGCCCTTTTGAGGTTAGTTTACTGTGCCTCTGTCTAGTAGGGACACAGAAGAGATCCCAGGTGTAAACCTACGATCTCCCATCCACACGTCAAGATTTCTCTTGAAGAGGGTCATTGAGGGACTCTGCCTAACATGGACTGGGATTTTGTTCCAGAGTGAGGGGAGCCTCTGGGATATGAATCTGTCCCTCCAGCATGTCCTATTTATTTCTGTGCTGAGGTTTAAGTCCCTGGAGCGTGTAGCTCTAAGGGATTTGGATTTCCTGAGGTGGAGCATGTCCATTAATTCTGGGTTGGACATGGCTTTATACGTCAGGCACAGATCACCTCTGAGTAGGCAGTAAGCAACTGAGTAGAGCTGGAGTCTCTTTAGCCTAACTGAGTAGGGCATCTGTTTGAGTCCCTTGATCCTCTTGGTGAGGTACTTTTGGGGTCTTTCCAGTTGCTGCAGGTGTCGGGTAAGGTACATCCCAAATGGGGCATTGTATTCAATTATGGGCCTGATGAGTG
>NC_056746.1:1275803353-1275855853 GCF_019279795.1 Protopterus annectens | reverse complement strand
ACAGTGGATAGCAGTTTAAAATATTTTCAGAATAAGCAGCTAGCAAGTACTTAATCATGCATACATTGTTTGAAAAACAAAAAAAATAACAGGTTTAAAATATATTTGGTGGAAACAGAAAATATAGTATTTCTTTGGGAAGGATGGTAAATACTGATACAGCATCCTTTTCCCACCTGAGCTATCTCTTTTTGAATGCATCAACTTGTTTCCTTTTCATCACACAGTCAGCAGTCCATTTCCAGACACCTGCAGCACCCCAAATGATTCACACCTGCAACGAGCAGCAGTTGGTAGTCCAGATCCTTTCCTTCTCTACCATCATCACTTCCTTGTTCATCATTTGGCTCTCCACATCAAGGTTATTGCTCTGGTCCAGTGTATCAGTTTGCGATATTTTAGAGGAAGACCAGTTATCTATCCCAAGTCCTTCTTAATTTATTTATTGGTTTATTTATTCAGTGACATTTGATTACTGGGAAACTCCATCTGGGTAGGAGCTCATTTTATGTGGAGGCTCAGGGAGAAAAGCTCCAAAGAATTTCCAAATATTTAAGAACAATCATTTTATAAGCTTCAGAAATAATACCAAAACATCTACAGTTTAAGCAGTTATACCAAATTAGACATAGGTTCATAGGTTCATAGGTTCATACTAGGCTATCTGCCCTGGGGCATTTATAAGCCTAGCCCAGTTGTGTTTGGCTTATGCCACCCCTTGATTTGAGTATACTGTGCCCTTTTTAGAGTTTAGTTTACTGTGCCTCTGTCTAATAGTGACACGGAAGTAATCCCCGGGACAAACCTACGATCCCCCATCCACTCATCAAGATCCTTCTTGAAGAGAGTCAGTGAGGTGCTCTGCCTAACATGAATTGGAATTCTATTCCAGAGCGAAGGGAGCCTCTGGGTTGTGAATCTGTCCCTCCAGCATGTTCTATTTATTTCTGTGCTGAGGTTCAAGTCCCTCGAGCGTGTGGCTCTAAGGGATTTAGATTTACTGAGGTGGAACATGTCCATTAATTCTGGGTTGGACATAGCTTTATATGTCAGGCATAGATCGTCTCGAAGTAGGCGGTATGCAACTGAGTAGAGCTGGAGTTTTTTTAACTGAGCAGCATATGGCATCTGTTTGAGTCCCTTGATCCTCCTGGTGAGGTACTTTTGGGGTCTTTCTAATTGCTGCAGGTGTCGGGTAAGGTACATCCCAAAGGGGGCATTGTATTCTATGATGGGCCTGATGAGGGATGAATAAAAGGGCACGATTACCTCTCTTGATCTAGATGTGAATCCTTTCATGATGAGGTGGGCTATGTAGAAGGTCTTTCTAACCACTTTGGCAATGTGGTTGTCAAAGGAGAGATTGCTATCAACTTGGGTCCCCAGATCCCTAATTACTTTCTCTGTACTTAATGGGTTTTGTGGGCACATTGTTTTTGCCAAAGGGTATGACTATACATTTTTTGGCATTTAGCTTTAGACCATGGCTCTGGCACCAGTTATCCGTCTCTGCGAGACCTTTTTGAAGGATGTTTGTGTCAGCTGGAGAGTTGATTATGGCACCCAGTTTGCAGTCATCTGCGAACTTGGTAAGCCATAGTCCTCCCACATTGGCCTGTACCTCAGAAAAGTAAATACCGAACAAGAGAGGTCCCAGGACAGAACCTTGTGGGACGCCACTTGTGACCGGTTTTGAGTCTGACTCTGTGGGTTCTGTCTTTGAGCCAGTTTGCGACCCATCTTGTGACATAGGGGTTTATATTTAGGCTGGATAGCTTATCTATGATGCCCGAGTGGGGTATTGTGTCAAATGCCTTTGCGAGGTCCAAATAGGCTTTGTGGACTACCTTCCCCTCATCTATGGCCTTGGTGACTGTTTCGAAGAAGTCGACCAGGTTCAAAAGGCAGGATCTGCCCTTGACGAAGCCAAATTGGGTAGGATCTAGTGTCTGTAGGTCCCCAATGTCTTTGTTTATGAGTTCCATGATGATCCTCTCCATAGCCTTGCAGACTAGGCTAGTCAGGCTTATGGGGCGATAGTTTCCAGGGTCCGCAGAGGTGCCACCTTTGTGGAGTGGGACCACTGTTGCTGTACGCCATTCTTTGGGCACATATCCTGTAGTGAGGCTGAGATTGTACAGCAGTTTTACTTGAGGGATTAGTTCTTCTTGGAGTTCATGTAGGATGCAACCCGGGACGCCATCTGGTCCCATAGAAGCAGTGTTTTTTGCTTTGGAGAGGACGGCCTTCACCTGAGCATCAGAGATGTTTGGGAGGCTGCACTCTGCCGGGATAGATACTTGCTCTTTTGGGGGGAGGGGGTGGAGAAGTTTGCACTGAACCTGTCTGCCAGGATATTGGCGATGTCTGTGGGTTCAGTGTATTTTTTAATAACTAAGTAATATAGTATGAAAACATTGGCTAAGAATAGATACAAGTTAATATTCAGATACATTTTAGCCAGCTTATAGAGAAATTAAAGATAAGTGAATATAATACAAACAGGAATTGCAATATGAAGTGCAAGGAAATGCAGGCTTATAGTATACTTAGAGAGAAAGCCAGGGGGAGAGAAATTGATATAATTAAGAAAGTGAGTAAAAAGGAATGAGTTATGAGATGGGAGGTATAAACAGGCACTTGTTCACATTTAGAGATATAGTTTATCCTGATGCAGAATAAAAACACAGCCAGCTTTTGGATCTTTAGACAGAAGACATCCTTTTATTACATTTCATTTTTAATTTGGTTGGGTCTTCAGCTGCGAATTACAAGCCCTTTGATGTCCTGAAATTTGGTGTCCTTCAAATATTTGACCAGTCTTTTACAAAGCACTTTTTTATACTCTTTCATGCTATTGCTACTACAGATTTAGTGCATGAGGGTTACATGGGATGTTTCTGATAACCCTTTGTGGTTTGGCATAAGAAGGCAGTACATGGATCTCGGGTGTTCCTCAGAGCTATAAAGATATAAGGATGTCATTGCTTGTGGTAGATTTACTTTTAGGTTGTGTTTTTAATGCACTAAAGATCATCTACCTCAGATTTGAAGGTAAACAAAAGGATGGTCAGTTCTATGGCTTAGATGGATGAAGCCCTGACTGCAAGCCTGGTGGCTAAGTATAGATTAATGACCAAGGTGCTGTTAGAGGATGTGAGGGAATGCAGAAGAGAAAAGCCAGTGCTGGCTAAACCATCCTAGGAAGATGGATAGCAGTTTTGTCTGCTGCAGAAATGACAGATAGCCAAAGCAAAATGTGCCAGGAATTGCAATGCAAGAGTCAGCAATGAGCATGTATATAGTGTAGCTGGCACTGGTCACATACCAAAGCATGTGGGGCCTTTGCTGTGCAGCATGGGTTTAATCAGATTGCATACTGAGGGTCATAGGAGTCTCTAAAACCCCTATGACTGCCTGGATGACAGCCTTATAAAACTGGGTCTTTCCGTAATAATTTTGCAATTTGAAATAATAAAGATATGGGACTAAAGTTTTAATATTATAGTTTAGATGGTAAATGCATGCCCATATTTACTTTTCAAAGGTCTGAGAACAAATTTGTTGAAACAAAAAAATAATTGTGTGTGTGGATAATGGGAATAAAAATGCAATGAGAGCAAATATTAATATATTTAAGGCACAGTGCTTGGTATTCCAACTAGATTCTAAGATTAGGTACCTTATGTTTGAAATCTGTGTGTGTGTGTGTGTGTGTGTGTGTGTGTGTGTGTGTGTGTGTGTGTGTGTGTGTGTGTGTGTGTATGTGCATGTGTGTATGTGCATGTGTGCATGTGTGTGTGTGTGTGTGTGTGTGTGTGTGTGTGTGTGTGTGTGTGTGTGTGTGTGTGTGTGTGTGTGTGTGTGTGTGTGTGTGTGTGTGTGTGTGTGTGTGTGTGTATTTTTTGACAGACTAGAGTCCTATCCAGGATTAGCTTTTCTGCCTTGAGCCCCTTGAATGCCAGGATCAGGTCTAGTTTCTCCCCACATTCATGAAATGGATTAAACAGGCAATCAGAGAATACATAAGTATGCCAGTTCCACTGGGTCATATAAATGGTATTTTATTTATGAATTTAAGCACTGTAAACATAGTAAGATGGTGGGAAAATTATCTATGTGTGTTGAGTCAAATATTGTTTGTTTAATCGATTTCAGTTCTAGAATTTGTTCTGCTTTAACCAAATTGTCAACCCATCAATTACTCTATCTTATTTATTCACAGTGCAGATTATAGATTAAGAATTGCACTGTTTTGCACTCTAAACCTACTTATGTCCGCCATTCAGGTTTTCTATCAGTTTTTTGTAAGTTGAAGAAGCTATCAAGAGGGTTTCCAAGCCCTTAACATTCCAATATATGATTTCTGTTTCTTCCTTAATAAGGTATGAGTTTCCCTCTTTTTTAGTGTCAGTCACTCACATTTTTTATTGGTTTGTATTTAACTTAGAGATGAAAAGACACTAAGAAGTTTAGCCACATCACCATTGTTATGGTAAGGATAGGCTATACCTTCTGGATAAGAGATTATAAGCCTTAATGCCACTCATGAATTTATGTTTACCCATTCAACTGCCTTAATTCTAGCCATGAATTTACAGTTACCTATCCAATCAGTGAGGTTTGATTTAAAGGTTTTCAGTGAAGTACTCTGCTTGATTTATGGGGGGTCTATTACAAAGGTTGGGGATGTGCTGTCTGAGAAAACTGTCATGCCATCATTCTTACAGTGAAGATTTATGTCATTGAAGTGAGTTTTAGTGGAGCTGTTGGATCTATAAAGGTGAAGTAGGTTTAAATGTAAGGGGTCCTTCATGGCCCAAAATGATAGGTAGTGATATTCTCTCCCACAGCTGGGTCATGGTGAATGAAAGAGAGTTTAATATCCATGTGGGTAGCCAGGCCTGTAATGACAGATGTTTTAAAAGGAGCAACAGAGTAAAAGAGTAAGAAATAGAAGTCCTTCCAATGGTAGCAATGCTGCAAGTCTTAGCATTTAGCATAAACCCATGATTACTGTACCAGTTATGCGTCTGATCTAGACCTTGCTGGAGAATTTGGGTAACATGGAGTGAGTTGTCAAGCATATCTATTGTGCACTCATCTGCAGTCTTGGTTACCTGTAGACCTGGATGCCAGATTTTACCTCTGAGAAGTAAATGTCAGACAACAGGGAAATGAAAACTGAACCATGTGATATGCCACTGGCAACCATTCTATGGCTAGAAGAGATACCCTGTACTTGGACTATGTGAGTCTGAGCCATTCTTTAGCTATGCCCACAACCTCAAATGCAATAAACAGTTGTGTGCAGAGCCCATTGTAAATGGAGCCACCTATATTGAGATAGATCCAGGTGGAGGATGCCCTCTTTGCCCCATTGTTGAAGGAAGTAGCAGTCCAAAAAATCACAAAAACTGATAGGCCAAAAAAAGTCATAAAGCTGATAGAGTGGACTATTGAGGATAAGAAAGAAATGATACATTGTTACTATTATGCAAGAAGCCCGGAATTTCCAGACAGAAGATATACAAAAAGATTAAGAGAGAAATTAGAGGAAAAAATACTTCCACAAGAAAAACTGTCAGAAACTTCAAATAAAAAATTGTGTTCATTAATACCACAGATTTGTGAAAAACATTATATAGACCAAGAAACCTTGATCCATTTGGAAAAAGAAGCATCTGAAGAAATATGAAAATATAAAGAACAAAATTTAGATACTTTTGAAAGATATAAAAAGAAATATATACATGGGAAAAAAAGCTGATATGGTGCAATATTTATGCAAAGGAGAAAGCCAAATTAATCAACACAAAAAAGGCAGATCCAAAGATATTCGAAGAGAAATGCAGGCAGAGGCATCCAGATATGAAAAAGTTCACAATAAAAATAAGATCACAAAGAGGGAATGTAGGAAGCTAAAAAACCAGAAGCTGAAGTTATGGAATACTTTTAAAGTGAAGGATTTAGGGTAGAAAGTCTAACACAGGTTACATCACAGCATGATTGAATGGGTCTCCAAAGTAAGGAGAAACAGGAGGATCAGGTGATATCTGAAGAAGAAATATGGACATGGGAAAGAAAAAGAGATTTAACATGGTGCAATATTATGCAAAGGAGAAAGCAAAATTAATCAATAGAAAAAGAGCAGCACCAAAGATATAGGAAGAAAAATACAGGCAAAGGCATCCAGAAATGGAAAATTTTACAATACAAAAATAAGAAAACAAAGAGGAAAAGTAGAAAAGAGGATTAACAATGGAGAAGTTAAAGAAATAGAAACTGAGGTTATGGATTACCTATGAAGTGAATGACTTAGTGTAGACAATCTAACTCAGAAAACACCACAGCAGGATAGAATAATGGATCCTAAAATTAAGAAGAAACCAGTGGAGCAAGAAAAATATGATCAGTTGCCATATGAAGATACTTTGGAGCCTTCCATAGGAAACCAGTACAGACAGTCAGTTGGAGTTGCACAGCAAGTGGAGGAATAGGAATCTGTGGCAACTCTAATGCAGTCAATATAGTGGAGTGTTAGGCCAGTGAGTTCCCATATGAAAGAGCAGCAGATGACACAGGATGAAGCTGAAGAGAATGTTGCAACTTGCACATGAGGATGTTTGGAACTTTCTACAGAATGCCTGCAGGAAATGGAGAACAAAGAATGTGCCTTCAGTTTGGAGGAACATGACCTAAGAGAAGAGCTGATTGATTTAATAGAGATGGACAGACATATTAAGATCAATGGAGGAAATAGACTAGAGAAAGTCAATAAAGCCCAAAAAGTTAGAAGTTTGATAAAATAAATGAACACAGTAATTAGGATTGTCCGTAGAGATTTTTGTGATATAACAGAAATAAACAGGATATATTACTGTGCAGCTAAATTAATAACTGATAAAGTTCTACCACAAGAACACAGGGTAGTGAGGGAAAGGAAAGGGAGAAATTGAATAATGTCATGGAAGTATCGAATAGAGAAAACTATAAAGCAATTAAGACAAGAAGTGTTAATGTTAGAAGAATATAGAAGAGGGAACAGATCAAGAAAAATACTCAGAAAGATTGATGTGATAAAAGTAACACAGAGTATCACAACAGATCAGGATTCATCGTGCACTATCGCAAATAATAAACTAAAAATATCGGCACAGGCAGAAAACCTTAGAAGATTTGCAGATAAATATAAAGGAAAAGTACAAAATAAGCAATATATTAATGACCCAAAAAGTTTTATAAAGAATTGAGAAATAAGGCAAAAGGAATTGAAAGACCACCAAAAAAGGAAGACATAAATATATTTTGGAGAAATATCTATTAAGAGCCCGTGGAACATAACAAAAATGCTAAATGGACAAAGAAAGAATAAGAAGTTCAAATGTGCAGGATATAAAATGGGATGAAGTAATGGCCAGAGAGAGAGGTACTAAAATGAAGTTAAGGAAAGCTTCTAATTGGAAAATGTCAGTGCCAGATGCAGTACCTAACATCTGGCTAAAGGTATTAACATCTTTACATGAAGATTTTATTTTTTATTTAGCCATGAGTAAAAACTAGTTATATGCACACCCCGAACAGACACCAGCCTGGTTAACAACAGGAAAAACAATGCTATTTAAGAGTGACCCTGTAAGCTATCCTAAAAACTATAGACCAGTAACTTGCCTTCTGATGATGTATAAACAATACTTTGGAATTGATGCTGACAATTTACAGTCATTTGGAAGAAAACTCAATCATGGCAATAGAACAAAAAGATAATAAAAGAAGGTCATATGGAACAAAGGATCATTTGTTGTTAAGTAAAGTCATAACTGAGAACTGAGAAAAGGGGAAGAATCTAAGTATGGTATGGATAGACTACAAAAAAGCATTTGACAGTAACCCACATTCATGGAGAAAGAGTGCTTAAAAACGTATAAGATGTACCTTACACTGATCAATTGCATTACAGTGAACATGAAGAAGTGGTAAATCATTTTGCAGTTAATCCATGATAAAGCACAAAATATTATTTCGGGGATAAAAATTCAAAGGGGTATATTCCAGTGACTCTCTGTCACTGCTGCTCTTTTCTCTTCCCTTAACCTATTAAGTCTACTTAACAGATTAGGTCATGACTACAATTTGGTTTCCAGTAAGCAACAAAGTGTAAATATTTTTCATCT
Source organism: Protopterus annectens (assembly GCF_019279795.1). NCBI lineage: Eukaryota > Metazoa > Chordata > Ceratodontiformes > Protopteridae > Protopterus > Protopterus annectens. The sequence goes on along the minus strand of NC_056746.1, from coordinate 1,275,847,679 downwards.
TATTTCTGTAGATGATTTAAAATTGTATGGTTACTCAGATGAGGAACTGAAAGCACAACTGTAGGAGGTCAGAACTTTTTCAAATGACATAAGAATGCCATTTGGTCTTGATAAATGTGCAAAAGCAACCTTTAAATCAGGAACACTACAGCACCAAGAAAGCATCAGTTTGGGACAGGAATGTGATATAAAAGAACTTGAGCAAGAGGGAGTATATAAATATTTGGGAACTGATAAAGGATCAACAATAAAACATGAACAGATGTGAATAAAACTCAGTAATGAATATTTTAGAAGATTAAAATTAATACTGAAATCAGCTTTGACATCTAGGAACAAAGTCCAAGCTATAAGCCAATTTGATCTTCCTGTCCTTCTGACCTCAAAAGGTGTTGGATAGGTTAGACAGGAAAACAAGAAGGATGCTTCCTGCCCATCAAATGATTTATAAAAATCAGTGCATACCAAGATTATATATTCTAATTTCTGAAGGAGGTATGGGCTGCCTCAAAATTGACTGCATACATATCTGCTGACCTCACAAGACCCAAACATAGTGAAAGTTTTTTTTTTTTTCAAAAATGTTTTTTATTTTTTTTATAACAAGAATAATAACAGTAATAACAAATTTACACTCAAAACTGAAACAAATTATTTACAAAGTCCATAACAAGGAAATACTTCTATATACATTCAGGAAATCATCTAAAACTTTTTTAGTAATGATTGTAACTTTTCCCAAGCAATTAATTTGTGTGTTAAATTCTTTGTATTCATTTTTAAACTAGATATTTCTTTTTCACATAAGGTCCTAGCCAAATAAATAAATTAATTTCTGAAAGATATAGGAAAGTTAATTTTCCATTTTTTGTTATAACCTTTCTTGCTACTGCAAGTATTGACCAAAGAAGGTGTGTTTGAGATCTGGGTATGATTTCTGGTACTGGTACAGTAAATAAAATGAGTGAACTTGAAATTTCACATTTATCATTCCATAAGGCCTTACAGAAACATTCAAATTCCTTCCAAAATTGGAATAACATATTACATGCAACAATCATATGAAACCAGTCAGCTTCTATAGCTTTACACCTTCAACATTTCATATAACTTGTTTTGTACATATTTGCAATTCTTTGAGGTGTATAATAACTTCTGTGGAGGAATTTCCATGTGTATATTTTCCACTAAGGAGAAATTGTTGTTTTTTGTACTGATTTTAGAAGTAATTTCTTGTTTTTAGTAGTAAATTCTCCATTATTTATTTTGGTGGAGTATTCCCCAAAAGAAGCATTCGTGGAATTATTATCAGATCTAATGACTTTATATATTAGGGATATAAATGAGGTGCCTTTCAAAGAACCATCAATTATATTAGTCAAAAGTTCTAGTGTTTTAGGTATGTTGTTTCCATGGGTTTGTAAGGAAAATATAGTTTTGTTATAAATAAATTCTCTGCAGGTTTGTATGTCTATCCAGTTATTATTATGTAGGCTGTATCTAGTAATTAGATGGTTAGTTAAATAAATTCCATTAGTGGATAAGAATGATAAGAATTGGTTCCAGTATGTTAAGTCATTATTTTTAAAGTCAAGCATTTTATTTTTATCAAAAGATATTAAACATTTATTAGTATAAGCAATAGGAAAATTAATATTAATAAGCTTTTAATTGACTGGTTAGATTGGGTGATTTTCATGAAATTTGCTATTATTAGACTAAGAAAGGAGCAAGATTTTAACTTCTGCTTATCTTGTATATATATTTTTAAAGACCAAATAAAGGTATTTTGGTGTATTGTAGTTAGAAGGTCAATTAACGTTCTATTATTGTTTAATACATTTTTTTCATGTAATAGTTTCCAATATGATTTATATGAGGGATTTAACCATAAAAGGATTATATTAAAAATAGAAGCATTTACATAATAGTCAATATTAGGAAAACCAATACCTCCTTCTTCCCAACTTGCCACGTGTCTTTGTAAAGATATTCTGGGTTTTTGAGGATACCACAGAAATTTTAATAAGTTATTACTAATTTTTTTAAATATTTTTTTTGGTTGGGGGAATGATTAAAGATTGACTTATATAAAGAATTTTAGGTAGCACTATCATTTTAATTAACATTAGTCTGTCCTCAAAAGTAAAATAAAGTTTGTTCCAATTATCTGTGAGATTAATAATTAGATTTGTTAAGATATTATAGTTTGTAGTAACAAATTCTGGGTCTTGTTATGATTAAATTTTAGTCCAGATAAACCTTCAAATAAATCTAAAGTGTTAAGTAGCTGATCTAAAGATTTATCAATGTCTCCACTTGTTAGTAACTAATTATCAGCAAATAGCTGAATCTTTGGAAATATGTTACTATTTAAATTATAGCCTTTTATGTGAACATTATTTCTAATATAGTTGGCTAGTGGTTCTACAGCTAGAGCGGAAATTAAAGGGGAAAGAGGGCAACCTTGTTTTGTTTCTTTTGTAAGTTTAAAAGAGGGGATAAGAAAGAGCCTATCTTTACAAAAGAAACAGAGTCTTCATAAAGGTTTCTAATTAATTTTATAAAATTTAGGGAAAATTTATAGTGTTGTAAAGCTTTAAATAGACAGGACCAACTCGGTGAGTCAAAGGCTTTGTTTATGTCTAGACTCATTATTGTTAATTCATTTTTATTTTTATTAGCTAAATCTATAAGAGTCAGAAGTCTTATTATATTATCTAGGACTTTTCTGTGTTTTATAAAACCCATCTGATCTTCCTCTATTAGGCTAGATATAATGGAATTGATTCTCTTTGATATTATGCTCATGAAAATCTTATAATCTATATTTAATAGTGAGATGGGCCTATAGGAGGAACAGGAAGTAGGATCTTTATCAGGTTTAAGTATGGGAGAGATTAATGGATATATTCATGATGTTGGGATATTACAAGTAGTTTTGATTTCCCAGAATGTGTTTAGTAGTATTTTTAAGGTATTACCAGGAAGGATTTTATATATTTCAGGAATTAAACCATCCAACCCTGGTGCTTTATTAGTTTTTAAGTTGTTTATTTGATTTTTTTTAGTTCTGTAAATGTGAAAGGTCTATCAATTTTAGCAATATTCCCAGGGGGATAAGGTCTTTAGAATATTATCAGATAAGAATTTGTCTAGATTTATATTTTCATTTATTGGTTTGAGAGTATTTATATTCTCATAATGTTTTTTGAAACCTTGTAGTATGGAATTTAAATGTGTAGCTTTTATTTTTCTCATATTTTCAACATATGTAACTTCTTTTATATGATTTCTTTCTTTCAAGTACTTTGAGCGTACTGCAATTCTATGTAGACTTTTAGGATTGATAGAGTATGAATATAATTTAATTTTCTCTAGATTTATAGATATTTTGTGTTGCAATACATTTTGATATTCTTTGTTTAATTTATTTATATTATCTAAGACTTTCTTATCATTTGGTGTTAGATTACCTTTTAAGTTATCTAATTCAGTTTGAATATCTTGTAGTCTTTTATCCCATTCCTTTCTTTTTTGCATATACCACACTTTAACTTTTCCATATAATACAACTTTGAGGGTGTCCCATAGAACTGTATCCGATACTTCTCCATTGCTATTTGTTTCTAAAAACTGATTAATTTCTGATAACATCCATTCTTGATAGCCTTTTATTTTCGTAATATAGGCTGGTATTCTTTGGCAATGTATTAAGGGTTCAGTTTGAAAAGTTATACTAAAAGTAATGGCATTATGATCAGAAAGGGGACAAGATATTAATAATACATTATCTATTTTTGATTGTAAAGAATTTGACACTAAGTCTTTATCTATATTAGTTTGTGCCCCAAACCTATATGAATAGTGAGAGAACTTTAGGGAAGAGGGAAGTTTTATATGGTATATGTCTTTTAAATTTCTTGTATTGATATAATTATGTAGGTGTTTTGATACAGGGGAGGTCTTGAAGGTTTTAGAACTCGTAGTTTCATCAGATGAAAGAATACAATTAAACTCACCTGCGACTATCATTTCTCATCTGGAATGTAAAGTTATAATGTCTAAGTATTTCTTTACTGACTTTGTACCAATTCCAGGGATCCAGTAAGAGTTTATGAGTGCATAGTATTTCCTTTCAAGCTTAATTACTACTAAAGTTAACATACCCTCTTCGTCTAGATATGAGTTTACAATTTCAGGAAGCCTTAGACTTTTTTTCCATAGAATTAGTACACCTCTTCTTTTGTAATTAAATTGGAAACTAGTCAATATTTTATATTCTTTTAGTATTAGCTTATTTAAGTCTTGGGATATTAAATGTGTCTCCTGAAGAAATACTATATCAGCCTTATGTAAAGAAAGGCATTTATTAATGCTTGCTCTTTTAATATGGTTATTTAGCCCATTAACATTCAATGATAGACAATTATATGTTAAGACCATTTAAAATGTATAATAGTTCAAAATAGCTATAATGATTTCCTAGGGGATTAACCTTGTAGGTTATAACAACATTTGCTATGGACTGAGTTTCTGCAACAACTAAAGAAGGTAAAATAGTATTTACAATAACATCCTTCTTCATGGAACCTAGTGTTCCTGGCTTAATATGTGTTACATACAAGCCACAGGTCTGCCAACACATATTCAATAACATTGGGTCTCTGTGATTGCATGCTTCATTAATAACCAAAAAGAAGATAGGGTTATATATTGTAGAGTCTATATGAACTAATATTTTCATTAAGGTTAAATGTTAGTAATATATAATACCTTACTATTCTTAAAATCAATCATTCAAAGAATGGTAACAAACTTTTAAATTTGTGTGTGAATAAAGTATCTATTAATTAAAGTATTTATTCTTTTATAATCTTCATTTCCCCTCCCCAAAAGACAGACGTTTGTTTGAATAAACCAAGTCATATAAAATTTAAGAAAAAAGAAAATTTCAGTACGTTACTACAAATGTTATATTTCATGGGGTGTCAAGTTGGGGAAACAGTATTAAAAAAAAAAGGAAAGGAGTATGCAATAGTACATATATTTTTTTACCTTTATCCACAATATTTTAACATTTAATATTTGGTTAATCTCTATATTTTCTCATAATGTGTCTTGCAAGGTACTAACAAGACTTAGAGAAAAAAAACTCATCACATCATAAAGTTAACAAGTTATGGCAACAGTATAACACAGTATCCCTTAAAATGATTACAAAAACTAAGGGTGAAATACTTTAGCATTGACGTTTTAACCAATACGTCTCTAGTATGTAATGCATTTGTGCACCCTCTCTGCACATAACCAATGTTCAAAAAAATGTATTGTATTAAGTGGTTGTACTGCTTTTTTATTATATTTTATTGGTACTCTTCCGTTATCATGACAACACCCCCAATGAGCTGATGGAATATCTTGTATTACTTTTCAAGGTGTGTGTTTGTAAGAGGGACAGTACCTTAACTTAATAATGTCCAGTCAAGTCATGACATTTTCAAAATGTTATGACACTTTATTTCTTGTAGTTAATACATCTCTTTCTACAGCTGTTTGGCACTGCTGATGAATACTGCAAGTAGATTAGGTAGTCCATTGCTTATGAGTTATTGCGAGCAAGACCCCTTGATTCTAGCACAAGATTTAGTAGCAATTCTATTGCACAAAAAGGGGGGACTTCACAACTCATTTTTATTTTAGTGGAATGGCTTTCTTAGCAATGAATGCAGCAAAAGGATAGTTTTACAGACCAAAGATTAATATAAATGTGTTTAGCGTTTTTATAGGAAGACAGAACCATTTTGTCTGTCTATTTCCTAATTATTCTTCATATATAGATTATACATACAACAGTGGCTGCTCAGTCATAACAAAGCTTTTAACTTCTTTATTGAACAATCAGCAGCGAAGACAAGGAATAATGGCTTTAAAACCTTACTCTATCTGAATTCCTGTTAATACAACACGTGTTGTATTAACTTTCATTTTCTAAACAATAATAACTATGTATTTCTTGCGTTACTGCCTGAATGCAATGTAGTGCTTTACCAGGAAATGAAGAATTTTAGAAGGAAAAGTACGACAGTATGAGGCAAAATCAGGAGGATTACTCTACAAATTAACAGCAGTGCGATCATTACGTTGTAACTGTTGCCCTGACAAGAAAAAAGCACCTTCTTATTCAAGCAGCATTATAAACCTTGTAAAACATATATATAGTTATTTTTATTTGTCAGGTATATTGAAATAAAGCTCGTTTTATGTTTTGAGTTACTTTGCCATTTTTCCAGCGTTCCGATTGGTCCATTGGTCTCAAAGGGGAACTATAGGTTCAGAGGTCAATTTTTCAGTTCCTGCTAGGCATCTCAGTTGTTTCTGTGAAAAAATGAAGATCGAGCTGCTTTCAAAAACTCTAATTTCAAAACCATTTAGGTAAGAAGGCGGGAATTATATTTAACATGTATCAAATGATTAAAAAAATGTTTGCGAAATGCTGCAAGTTTATTTGTGTTGCAAATCTATTGTACTGAAGAAAAAATAGCAGTTTAAGCACATTTACTTCCATACTTTTTAAAAATAGACATAAAATATAAACTCTATCTTAAAGGTTATTAATAACTAATATGTTATGCTTGCTTCACTAAATGAACCCATCTCTAGTACTTTGTTAAACAACATAAACAGAGCCTTTTAGGAGGCTCTATAGTTTTCATAAAATCAAGACAGAGAATACTATAACCACATTGCAAGTGAGACATTGCACTTATGTAAATCCCAGCATGTCACATTAGCTATATTTTATGAACTTTTTTGTATGTGTGTTTACTTTTTAGGTATTAACAGAGAAAATAAATAAATAAATAAAATAATAATATATACTTTATCCAAGATGTAGTTTAATTCATGGAAGTTATTAAAAATAACAGCTAGGTATTTCTTAGGTACCTTGCAGCCTATGCTAAATGTAATGGATACATCTTAATTACTAAAGGTTATTAAGAATAACAGCTAGGCATTTCTTAAGTACCTTGCAGCTTATACTAAATGTGATGGATGAAGTTATGTTACTTCATATATCTATATTACTGATTTAAAATAGCAATAGAGATATTAATGAAAATAAAAATCATATTTTACCTTGTTTATCTTTGTAGCAATCTGTGATATCAGAATGTTAGTTGACTATTCAAAAGATTTAAGATAGAGGAGATAAAAAAGGCAAAAAGTACATTTTGTTCATTTGTCTTTGAGTTTCTTCTTGTCTTTCACAGTCCAGTCAGACTTTGTTGCTGCTTGTCTCTTTAATGTTGAAGTTGTATCCATTTGATCTTCTGTAGTTACCAGATTCTTCTTCTTTATAAAAGTGTTTGCTTCTTCTAAAGTTTTGAATTTTCTTTTCCCCTCAGGAAGGCAAAGTCTAATTTTGGCAGGGTAGGTTAATTGTGCCTTAATACCAGCTTGCTTGAGAAATTTGATGAGAGGAATGAAAGTTTTTCTTTTTGTAAAAACAGTAGTAGAGTAGTCGTTGTCAAATCTGACTATCTGATCATTTATTTTTATAGGAGAGAGAGGCCAAGCTGATTTTAAGATCAGATCTTTGTCCTTGCTATTATTGATCTGGGGTATGTCTTCTTATTGTTTGATGGGATTGTAGTTAGTGATTTATGGGCTCTTTCAAAGCCAAAAGAAAGAGCCTCTGGTAAATTTAGTGTTTTACGGATCCATGTCTTCAACAAAATTAACCATATTGTCTCCTTCCATTCCTTCTGGTATACCATACATCCTGATGTTATTTCTTCTGGTTCGGTTTTCTAAATCATCTACTTTATTGATGAGTTTGTTGTTTTGTAATAGGAGAGTTTCCATATTTTTCTCTGCATCTATCAGTCTGCTGTCAATATCTTAGACAGATTCTTCTATTGCTGAAATTTGTATTTTCTGCTGTTTTAGAATGTCACTCAGTATTTCAATTTGTTTATTGGAATCTTCTTTTATTTTATCCACTTTTGTATCTAGTTTGTCCATTTTTGTTATTAGGTCTTGGATATTTGTCAGAATGGAGTGTATCTCTTTCTTCAGAGAGCTGTCTTACTGTGTAGATTTTAAAAGACTCATCTTTTCTTTAAGTGCAGTTTTCCCTTCCTTCTTTCTTCTGGTTAGTTTGACAGGAAAATCAGGAGATTCTTAGATGAAAAATACACCAAAATAAAGCTTTTGAGTTCTGCTTTATAGAACTATTAATTTGAAATTATCTGTGGTGATTTTTAATAATAAATCCTGTCAGGAAAGTTAAAAAGCTGCAGAGCACAGATTTATGTTGCTATCAGGCTTCCATCCAAGTCACGCCCCCCTGGTCTATTATAGTGAAAGTTTTGAAACATGAGGAGAATAAGTCTAAGGTGACTTCCCTGCTTAGTTTAGCAGAAGCATATTAGCATCAAGTGGGAATAGAAGTCAAACCAGAAGTAGGCAGCAACTGAATGTGCCAAAAAAACAAAATAAAGAATATACGGTGAAGGATCAGATGAGAAGGCAAGAAATGTGGAAAATGCATAAATTTAGTGGCAAGTATACAAAACTCTTGGAACAACCTCATGTTGATCAGGATCGAATGCAGGAATGGTTAAGAACAGGTGAATTTAAACCAAAAGATGAAAGGTTAATATTTGTTGCCCAAGATAGTGGACTACAAACATGTTGGCTTAAAAAGTCTATTGAACATGTAGAAGAAACAGACAAATGCAGATTTTATAAAACAGAATTGGAAACAGTCACACGTCTTGTTGCTGGTTGTGATATACTATTGGCAGAAGAACTGTATACTGAAAGACATAATAATGTGGCAAGACTGTTGCACTGGGGATTGTGCAAACATTACAATACTGACATAGCTGAAAAACACTGGAAACATGAGCCACAAAGCATCATAGAAACTGATGAAGTTTATATTACATGGGATCATCCTTTACCAACAGTTCAAGAAATAGATGTGAGAAAACCAGACATAGTAGTCAATGAAAAGAAGACAAAAGTAGCACTGGACATTGAAATTGCTACACCCAGTGACTACAGTCTTACATACAGAGAGACACAAAGTCATAAAATACTAGGATTTGCAGGCCGAAATGAGGCCAGTGTGGAAAAAGGATACTCACACAGTCCCAGTAGTAGTAGGAGCAATGGATCTTATAAAAAGAATTTACAATCATACTTAGATATGTTACTGATACATGTAACTCCATTCAAATTGCCGAAGGAGTCATTACTGGGCACATTGCGGGTGATGTGAAAAGTACTTTTGGCTAACATCAAAGATCGAAACAATACCAATTTAATGAACTTTAATCATACTTTGACTTAGGAATGGAGTCCATTCCTGTCATGGTATTAGAAACTCAAAAGACTTAGAGAAATTAAAAAAGAGAAAAGCCAGAAAATATAGCAAACCTACTGGCCAACAAATTTAGCTTCAACTTTTCCCTTCTCTCCCCCTCAAACTTTCCTCAGGAAATACCATCAAATGTAAATCACCCTGTTATCACTATGGAACAGGTCTTTAATGCTCTCTTTAAGGCCAAGAACACTGCATCAATGGGCCCAGACAATATACCAGGATGCCTGCTAAATGACATGAAATATGACCTATCAGACCCTCAGGAATTGCTATTTAACTGTAGCAGACTATAAGGTAGTTTCACTGCCCCCAGTCAGTTGCTATAAGGCTCTTAAATGGGTAACCGATTATACAGAGTAAAGTTAATATTAATACAAATGGTGATGTTGGCCAAAGAACCAGGCTTTCAGGAATGGCCAGAGCAATCACCAAATAAATATATGCAAATACTCTCAAAACTTAAATATTTTCTAAAAAGGACCAGCCACAATGAAAAGTTTAAATATATTTAATAATAAATAACAAAAGAACAAGAAAATACTAAATATCTATTTATAGTAAACACCAGAGTTTCAGTCACAGGAGATACTACAAATAACACTGATGGAAAGTTTCACACAGTTATAGAACAACAATATTTCTAATGTCACTATAGTTTCCTGACTAATTTAAAAGAATTACTGTTCCCTAGCTAAGTTACTTATTACTGCAAGGCAAGATAATGTGGGTGAGTGGTCCTTGTTGTCAGATCCAAGACAAAATGGAGAATGCTGAGAGCAGACTCCTACTAATATCTAAATAATATTTTTTGGCTTACAGAATGACATCACACACATCTGGTCATCTGACTCTGTGTCCTATGCAATCATCAGCACTAGACTCTGACAGGATTTCAGGACCTATGTGTTACCATACACACAGACAGAGCTTTGCTCAGATCTCATGAAAGTCATAAAAATCCATAAAACCATTTCACTCTTTCTACAGGAGCTATCAACTACTCTCTGGCACAGGCTTTCCACCTCTGGTTCCATTCAAAACTGTAGGATAACATCTTTATGGCTTAACCAATAAAGTAGTTTAATTTCAGATATGTTTTGCAGTCGGGTGTATTATGATTAATCTCTTCACTTCCCAGTATGTGTTGTTACAATATATATACATATAATTTAGTTAGAATAATGCATTTGCATTTCTTTTCTTTCCAGCAGGGTGCACTGTTGTTACATGTTAAAACAACCAAACCTCTCAAAAGCATTTTCAGCACAGGCATCTGTACAAATCAGTTTGATATACAAATAACATATAATTATTTACAAAATTCCATCTAGCTGTGCTGGCATATGTTACAAATCCACTGCCTTATTTCTCCTGGCATGACTGGCAGTACCTCCTATCATCACAGTATCCTTCAGGAAGTCATCCACCCCTGGTAACTATTAGATTGACAAAACACCTCTAAAAGTTGACGCAGTAGTCATTGACTTGGGGAAACACATAGACAGTAATCTAGCCTTTGATCATCACATATCTACAGTAGTGAGGAAATCATTCTATGCTGAGCAACTTATAAACAAAGGTATGGTATCTAGGTGCAAGGAAGTCATTGTTCCATTGTATTTGTCATTTGTCATATAAACAAAGCTATGGTATCTAGGTGCAAGGAAGTCATTGTTCTACTGTATTTGGCATTTGTCAGACCTATCACTGAGTACAATACTTTTTTGGTATGTACCTCTCCAGGCATATACCACAGAGGTTCCTCACTAAAAGGATACAGGGCTTAAATAACATGTCCTGTGCAGACTGCCTCAAGGCCCTGTCCTTGTACTTTGTCTCCTACAGGCTATTCAGAGGACATCTATGCCTGACCTGCAAGGCATTGTTAGACCATACTTTGATGGACTTCCTGAATATTTACAAAACAAACAGCACCAGAATTACCCATTCTAAAAACTTAAACCTTGCCTGTGATATAAATAGGACCTGTTGGAGAGAAAGGTTTATATCCCAGAGACTACTCCTTCTCTGTAACAGGCTCCCCATCCATATGATGTGGAGTTCCTCCCTAAACCAATTTAAATAATACTTGGACAATTGATTGGGGAACAGGAAATTCATCCCTGGTTTGGCACTTATGTCTCTAATGGACACAGGCAGCCTGTAAATGGTTCATCTCCCAGCCCCCTGCTTATAAATGTTTCATATCCCAAAGCCCTACTTAAACTTATCAAGGGTACCAGAACTTGTCAGAGATTTGTGATACATGGCTGTGCTTAAAAAGGCCCTTGTGATCATTAGCCTAGTAAACACCTATGAGCATTAAAGCCATCTGGATATCCAGAAAACAACATAAAGGTTGAAGTTGAGATTAGACAGTTTGCTTATGATGCCCACATGAGGAATGGTGTCAAAAGTTTTTGTAAAGCTGTTTTAGGCAATATGGATGCCAGCTTTTACCTCTGAAAAGTGAATGTCAAACAGGAGGAAACTCTAAATTGAACCCTGTGAGATGCCATTGATAACTTTTTTATTGCTAGAGGAGACACCTTCTACTTGGACTATGTGAGTCTCATCCATAAGCCAACTAGCAATCCGAAAAACAAATCAAAGGCAAAGATGAGATTAGACAGTTTGCTTATGATGCTTACATGAGGAATGGTGTCAATGGTTTTTGAAAGTGATTTATGTGATATAGAAAGTCTCCAAATAAATCTAAAGTGAATGGATTTAGGGTCTTTAGGTCATCTACATAATGTTTAATTAGTTCTGCAATGATACATTCCCTAGCTTTATGGATAATGCTAGTGAGGCTAATAAGCCAACAGTTATCGGGGCCACACATATTGAGGGGCACAGCTATGGCTATTCTCTAGGTTTCAGGTACATAGCTAGTGGAGAAACTAAGCACAAGCCCCTTGATTAAGTTGGGCAACAGATGGTACCTAGGTCGGAGTGGGATACCCAAATGGATATAAGTTCGGCACAGAGCAGAAATGGTTGTTACTTTTGAGTATCCTAATGTAGCTGAATAAAGCCTTGGTTGTCCTTAATACTTTAAGCAATTATGAGTTCATAAATATTTTTGCACTCTCTTATTGTATTCTTGTGGATCTTGTTTAATACCTTTAATTTGTTTTTGAAGGGTGTGAGAGGGAATTTCTTTTTTTAATTTTTTTAAACAATGTCATTAGTTTTTTGCATTTTGTACATAACTGATTTACAGGGCTGTTCTAAGGCACTGACTTATTTTAGATTTTATTACTTTTCTTGTGATGAATATGAATGATCTCTTCTATATATCAATGCATAATTCATTGCTTCCTACAAAAGTATAGTCAGGAAAGTACAACTCCCGTGTATCCTGTAAGGGTATATTTGTCAATTTCTCTGTACTTCTGAAACAAATATACTTGTTACTGTTTTTAAAATCTAATTTCTGAAATTCTGGTAAAAATATATACATAAAACAAAGGCAGCAAGGTGACATCTATAAGCTGAAGTGATTTGATAGGTACTACACTGAAATCATCAGTGTGGTTTGTGCAGAGCTGGAGTTATTATGGAGTGTTTGCAAAAAATTATAAAATAGGACATGCTTTCATGTTTACATTAATAATGCAAAAATAGAGTACAATATTGTTGATGATGGTGCATTCAAGCAGTGGGTATTATTAAAAAATTACATTAAAACATGATGGGTAATGTGAAGGCATTCTGAGATATAAATGTTCTTTTGGTAAACCACTTATGACTATTACCTATATTTTCATAAATGCATTAATTTCATAAAAGGCCATGTGATCTACTGGTGAAGAAATTCTGCCATTTTATATAAAATATTAATGCATTACTGATACTTGCCATCTAAAACAAATGGTATTGCAGATTAATATTGTTTTGAAATATTGTGAGATTATTATATGTATAATGTGCATAGATTTGGCAATATCACAAAACAGCATGCAGTCCTGTCTTGTCATATATCATTAGGAAGCTATTGAATAGATAAACGTTTTACTCACTGATATCTTGCATCTGTCTTGTACACTTACAGAGATATATGATCTTTGTTTGACCATAGCACTAGTATTTTTGGCAAACAAAATGTAGTTTTCTTTCCTAAATTTGGAATATAAAACCAAGACCTTTAAAACTAACACCAGTGTATAGCCAATTGTTTACCAAAGAAATAACGTATTTTACATTTTTATAACTCACCATTTATCAGATATTATAAATCTAATGAAATGTGTTTTCAGTTGGGGATTTTAGAAAAAGCTCTTGAGAAGCAAGTAGTTTCATGGCTTAGAAGATTTCAGAAAGCAAAAGTGTTAATTAGCTTCCTGCTGCTCAGGATTAAATCAGTTAAGGGAGTGGAATTTGGCGAAGAGTGCCGAGGCAAGGCTGGTGCCAGGAATGCACTTATCCAGATGTGCTGTTCCAGAATAGCTCCTGTTAGTAATAATTTGACTTTGGAATAATCCTAAAATTTTGTGGTTTATTTTGTAGGTGTGGAGGCTTGCTTTGAGTGTGAAGGTAATGACTAAATGATCAGATTTTACCAGGTTGCTGGAAGCAAGTGGGGTTGAATGGGAGAGTGGAGCAATTTGTGAAGACAAGGTCAAGGAGTTTAACCATTCAAGTGGGAAGAGGGACAGTTTGTACTAAGGAGGTGATATTCACACAATCAAGGAATCTAAGGGGACATTCACTGAAGTTTGTTAAAGTATGGCATTGTTGGGGGTATAATTAAAGCCTCTCATAGAAATGGAATGAGGCTTTGATGGAAGCTTATCAAGCTGAAACAGGCAATCAGTATGCTCTGCAAAGGGTATGGAAGATCTATTGTTAAAAATGATCTGGAAGGCAGTTTTGTTGAGATGTAGTAGGAACAACCAAAGTTGTACTTTGGTATCATGTAATACATATTACAACACAATGGCCTTCCTAATAAATATGAATACATCCCTGTACTTTCCTGTAGTCCTGATTGTATAAACACATGAGCTTAGTAAGGAGGAAGGTGTATTATAGCTTCAAAATCAGATGCCAGTTATTATGATAATATGGATGTCTTCAAGGCTGATGTAAACCTAAGGCACCATCATTTTGTTGTTTCAGTTTCTAGCACTGAGCAGAGCAAACGTGATATTTTTTAGTTGGAATTTTCTATATATGGATGCTCATAGGTTGAACATCGCCTAAAAAGGAGTTATGGTGAACATAAAGATTCTGTATAGCCTATGAATTTCATGGGTTGAGACATCCAGACCATTGCTGACAAAGCAGGAGAGCAGAGCTCATAAAATGATTCCAGATAATAAGCAAATTATTGCAGTCAGAAGTTTATTTTTGAATGTAGGCACCGTTATTAGATAGGGAAGAACACCACTTAACATGATTGGTTTTCCCTCCTTAGTGACATGGATGGTGAGGTAAACTGCATCTCATTCGATCTCCCTTATGGTACACTGTCTGTGGTCATTCACTTCCACATTGTTGACAACAAGGTCATACTTATATTTAGGACAATAAAGGGTCCTGAGGGCTTTTGCAACATCCCTGATCCTAGTGGTGCAGCAACAGCTGACAGTAACCCCCATTTTATCCAGTCTGGTAAGTGCAGTGTCATCATGCTTTATGATAGAATCACCTGTAACCAGGACTTTAGAGTTACAAGCAGGCCTATGTGATCTCAGTGATTCAGGCTTGCAGTCATGATGATTCCCTGTAGTAATGTGTGATAGAGTAAATATAGGTGTGTCTTTAAATGCCTCAGGTCTTCTACATGAGTTCCTGACAAGGTTAGGTCAGAATTTCTTGACTACCTCAGCAAAGGCAGGTGTACAGGTGTGTGACTCCATAGTGATAGTGGTGGGAATAGAGCAACATGTTTCCAACCCAAGTAAGTAGAAACATCTCTTATATGCCAAACTAAATTAATCTAGGAGAGGGATGCTATCAATAAATAGAATTTAGTTCCCACACTATTTCAAATCACCTGTGTCATCAGACTGGTCAGCTTAAGGGCTTATGGTGATAGGTATTTGGTAGATTTAGTTAAATTAGGTCCAGATAAGTCCAGGGATTGGAACAAAAAGGTTACATTTCTATGGCTATTGAAGGGAGCTTCAGAAGGTGTATGCGATAGTACTGGTATGGTTAACTAGGAAAATATAGGGTTTAAAGTTAAGGACCTAAAGTGGTAGCAATATGTGCACTTAGATACTGAAATTAAGAATTAAGGATAATCATTATCAGAATGGTCTAAGTAAGAAGTAAATGTTACTAGTGGTAGTTCTAGGGTTTTGTTTGGTTTATGTGCCAGAAGAGTGACAATATGAGACATAGGGATGACAAAGTAACAATCATACTCTGAATCAGAGAATCAAAATGCACCCAAATTTAAGTACCGTTTGTACCATACATAATTGATGAGGTTCATTAAATTTCAGGATTTTGGAATCTCATTTGCGCACCTCTGTATAAACTGGCTTCATGAGCTGTAACACCCAGGTGTACTGTGTAAACACAAATAGGTATCAATAAATGGTACCATGTGTGGCACTTGCTTGTAATCTTCCAGTGATCTGATAACATGACATCAGCACCACTTTCAAATATTGATTTTGATACATTTACTGAACATACCATTGCTAACTGAAAACTGAGTGGTACCTCAATGAGTATTTATGTGTTTATATTTTCCAGATTTCTTCAACTTGAAGATCATGATGGCTACATTTAGGAGGCTAAGACATGTCTGTGTGACTAAATGGACTGACAATGAGATGACCCAGATGTTGACTGTGTACGCCAGACTGGAGCAGAGGATGGGAGCCATACCCAGGTACTTCACCTTGATAGACATATGGAACCAGATCACGAGGGAGCACCAAAGACAGACAGGGATCTACTGCACTGGAGTGCAGGTTCACCACTGCTATGATGACCTGCATTGCAGTGATGCTGAAGAGCTATGAAGGAGGGTCACCGAGGTGCGGAGGCAGCCCATAAATCCTTACAGTGTGTCAATATTGTACGCATACCTGTGCATTCCTACTGATTTTATTTCTTTGCCCCATATATATCTAATAGATGTTTTTATAACCACTTGGCAGCAGCTGTAATATCCGCTTATGGGGCAATTAAGTGGATGTGGTAAATACAGTCCTGATAATGTGTAATAACCATAATTATGACCTTTGTGGATGTACATAATGACATAATTTCACATAGCCACTGTCGTCATGCATTACCAATGCCTATAGTGCCTAGGCTGTGGACGACTGCATACTTCGTAATTTTCCATTATAGTAAAATAATATCGCCTACTGCATCGTTATGTTGTATAAGCTGGAATAAAAACATATACATAACTTCATTAACTCATTCCTCTTAAGAAAGTACACAGTCACGTTTATTGAAGCTAAAATGAATGCCTGTCCGACTGCTTACACATATGTTTTCTATTATGTGTTGATAAATAAAATGTCCAATATGTTTTTGCAGTTTCTGTATTTATCCATTATCTGTGGAACTTCTAATTAACACCCGGAGAACCTGTTTTCTAAAATGAAGCCCAGACTGGGTGTTAGGTAAAGCAACTCGCCAGCATGTCTAAATTTGGTCTGCTGTGGGTTCTAACCCACATAGGGGAAACATATATCTGTAACTGTGATGTTGGTTTAAATCACCCAAAACATTTCTTTGAGGAAGAATATTCCAGAACTTGATATTAATGTTTCTGTTGTACATGTTTAGGAATAACTCAGTTATTCATCAAAGTCCTATGAATATGCCTGTAATCCATAACACTCTGATAA
This sequence comes from Protopterus annectens, assembly GCF_019279795.1. Taxonomy (NCBI): domain Eukaryota; kingdom Metazoa; phylum Chordata; order Ceratodontiformes; family Protopteridae; genus Protopterus; species Protopterus annectens. The sequence continues at coordinate 1,275,830,453 of NC_056746.1, read as the reverse complement.
CATCAGCTTTCTAACAACAGGGTTTGTACTCAGTACAGGTTTGTTTGGGAATAATGTTTTCTCACTGTTAGCTTGGCTTGTAAAGAAACACCCAGCATGTTTTCATTTTGGAGTGCTGTGTGTTTAAATCCAGAGAGGGGACATATGTATGAAACTGTTATCTTGCTGTATTCTACTCATAGCATTTATTTATTGATATTAATGTATATTTTGAGCATGGTTGAAAAAAACTCAGTTCATAGGATCATAGGAAGTTACTAGGCTATTGGCCCTGTTAAAGTCATAAATAAATAACATTAAGAATTTACCTTATATGCCTTCAGTCAGGAACAACACTTCAGGATGTGAAAGCAGAAATTTTATTTACAGCGCTGTGAGACAATCTTCATAGCAGTTGGTAAATCAGTCTCACTTGACAAAGAAAAACTGTATCTTTATACATTTTCCTTATCAAACCTATCATGCAGTTTTCTTACATTATAATGACTGACAAATCAAAGACTTTGCAAATGTCCTCATCCCTTGTGATTTTCACCTCATACTTCATGTGAACACCTTCCTATACATGACCTGACTTCTTCAACGGATCTTGTTTTCTGACCTTGGATGTTTCAAACCTTCCCTAGCAACAACACACTCCTAGCCTGGAGGAGTCAGGCTAACAAATTTCTTTTACAGTAGCTAACATGCCTTGACTTCATACAACACTTACTTTTTCCTTGTTACATATTCAAAGAATGCAGTTAAAGCACAGCACTAACTTCACCTTATGAAGCTGTATTTTTCAACAGCCCTGCATACAAATTATATTTGCTTTTTAACCAATCATATTATAGAATCATTAATGAAATTAATATACATTTCTGATAAGCTGATCTTATTCTATAACAGTTCCCCCCTTTGACACTATCTGTCATAACTCATATTATAGAATCATTAATGAAACTGAAATTGATTACATTTTTGATAAGCTGATCTTATTCTATAACAGTTTTCCCCCTTTGACACTATCAATGTCATACCATACATGTAATTATATTTTTATTTTTCTTAACTTGATAAAATATGCTTCAGCATCATAGTAGTAATCATTTATCATTTTCTGTCATTGACTGGTACATGCAATGACCTTTAGAATAGAAAATACCAAAATGATCACAAATATAATAAAAAGTACAATGACAATAGCCTGGATTATACTAGTTCCCAGGTTACCAAAAATACTGCCCAACCATCCAAAAAGTGTCCATTGTTTTGATGTGCTGTCCAAATCTTTGGCCCTTTGCTCCATGAAATTTGCCAGTTTTTTCTGTTCATAATGATAGCCACTAATATATGAACAGCAATGACTCCCTATGAAGGCACATGACCCCCGCTTTTGCAGCAAGCATTATATCAAGTGCCGTTTGATTCTGTAACACCACAGTTCACATTTCAGTCATTTCTTGATTTGCCATCCTGATGTGATGCAACATTTCGTTGGCCACCTCCTATAGAATTTGAGCAGCATGGTGATTTCAAGCATTGTCCTTTGCACTCCACACCCAGGATTAAAATTTTAAAATACTTGCTCTGCCCAGTGGATTGCTCACTTATTTCTCAGTCTACATGCTGGTGGGTGTTTAAAACATTGAATAGCAGGAGTAATATAGCCTACAAAGCAACATCCAGACCAGTTTGTAGGCAACCAGGTGTAGGCACAATCACCGCAGATGTAGTAACGGTCACTTATCATACCCATGCCATGCCCACGGTCATAGCTTCTTAAATGCAAAGAGTCTAGCACACTTTCATGCCTGGTGTCATTACATTTGCTTTTCCCCACTGGTACAGTCCCATTTCTGGCATAACATGTGTCTCCTTGATGTGTGGTTGCAAGTTGAAGAGACACAACCTTTGAAAAATCAGTTACATTACGCCAGGTTAAGCTGATGTCATTAAGGTCCTTTTCAAATGACACTTGTGATGCAGGGATGGGAATCATAGGAATCCCTGCTTTAGAATGATGAGGTATATGCGAACATATCCAGCAGTTTGTTTTGTTTAGATTTTTGGCATATTGCTGAAGGACCAGCAAGAAACTCTTTTCTCTCGACCAATTTATAGAAGTAAACAGCAGCAGAAACAAAGCAACGGTACATGTTGTCAACAGATTCATCATGGACTGCTATCGAAGTTGATTTTCTCACTGGGCAGATGATTTATCTGTCACACCTCGATCTTCCTCTGTTGGCTGCGATGATTTGTCTGAGGTCCGCACATGGCAGGTCTTCTTGCAATGAGATGAATGGATCCACATTGGTAGTCCTGCATAGTGAACAGCAGTCAGGGTAGTCAGCAGGACTTAGAAAGGACCTTTCCACCTCGGGCTGAGGCCTTCTTCCTCTGGAAAATTTTTACGTAAACCCAGTCACCTGGTTGTAGTTGATGACAGGGCTGGTCAGGAGGCTTTGGTAATGCTGCTCTTACTGTTCAATTATATTGCTGCAAAACACGAAGGAGTTTCAGGCAATAAGAAATCATAGCATCATCTTACAAAGTTAAATCGGCATTTCCCATGGGAGGGGTAGCTGGAAGGGCCATGGGTCTCCCCATTAATATTTCATATGGACTCAACTTCCTGGTGGCATTCAGTGAAGCCCTCATGCTCATTAATGCTAAGGCTTTGGGCCACTTTGTCAGTTTAAGCACAAATTTTAGAAATTTTATTCTTAAGGGTTCTGTTTAGAATTTCCACTAATCTGGATGACTGTGGATGGTTGGGGCAGTGAAGACTCAACTTAGTATTAAAAACTTTGCATAATCCCTTAAGCAATGAATTATTAAGATATGTTCCCTGGTCACTATTGATAGTAGGCATATCAATGCTGGAGCCTTCCTGTGTCCTGACAGAGTGCTCTTCAAACTATCTGGAGATATACAGAGCTGAGTATATTTTTCTGGCACTTCAGAGTTGTGTACTGGTAATTGTTGTTTGACTAATTTTATATAATTGCTGGCTGACTTCAGAGTTATGCACTGTTATTTTTGCTTCACTGTATAGTTTTTCAGATCTCTGCTGAAGGTGTTGATTTTCCCATACCCACCTTCCCTATTCCTGTGTTGTTGTTTAAATTTGGAGGCTTTTGCAGTTGCCCACCCCCACTGTAGATTTGATCTGGGACACTCCTCCAGTCCCATCTCTTTACTTCATTCTACCTAATAGACTCCTTCTGCACTTGTTTTTAGTCAGTTTTAATTTAATTGCATTTTTTAAACTGTTTGGTCTAACATTGCTACATACTCAAGTGCACTAGCTTGCACTGCATTCGAATTGTTTTAATGCTGTTTTAGCTACTTTTCTGTATATATATTAAAAAAAATACCTTTCCTGTAACTAGTGTAGTCCAGATTCAGATTTGCTGTATCCAGGACTGTATGTAAGCATCTGAGCCCCCTGCCCCAAAGCTTTCTGTGTTGGAGGGAAGTCTTCTAGCTTATCAGTGGGAGTGGTAAGCACTAGGTAACCTATCTACCACATAAGGAGTGGTTCTGGTACAGAAATTGTAGTTATTGGCCGTTTGGGCAGGTTTTCCATCTCTCTCAATGTTTTGATTCAAAAGCCTGCATTTGCACTTGTTTCCCCCCTTTCCTGTAACTAATTTAGTCCAGATACAGATTCTTAGTTTTAGCACTTGAATTTGCTTATTCGTGATCTGAACTTGTAAGCACTAAATAACCTACTAATTACTACAGCACTCAACCTTCCTCATTACCTAGAGAAAAACAGCTCTTGTACTCACTTTCCTCACTTATCCAGAGGAAAATAGTTTTTTATTCAGGCATGTCCAAGGGTCAGCTCACTGTGTTCTCTCCTGTCTATCTGATGAATCTGGGCATCTTGGGGCAATGTAGAAATTACCTCATGTACACAGACAACCCTCTCCTCCTACCACCCAACACTACAACCTGTGAGAGATGCACTTATCTAGCCAAACTGGAGGTAAAGCTCTCTCCAATCAAGACTGAACTTGACAGTCAAGAGGAGAGGGTAAACACTTGCACCACACCACACTCATCACATAGTCTCACTAAATCTACACCACCAAAATCCACACATAGAAACACAAAAATATTCGCTGAGGGTCTCAATAATAATCTGCTCAAGCAACAGAGACCTCCAAAGCAGAAATGCAAGCAACCTCCACCCCCAACACAACCCAAATGACACATAGCCCGCAGACTCAGTGTGCCACTCAACCACAGCCAATAAGGCAAAACAATGTACCCAACACACTAATCATAGGTGACTCTATAATGAGGCACACTGATGTCCCACTCACCAGGCTAAACAAGGAGAAGGTTACTATCAGCTGCCTGTCAGGTGCCAGGATCCGCCACATAACCCACACACTCAGGTCACTCCACAACAAGTACAAATATGACTGTCATTGTCCATGTTGGTGTGAATGACCTGAGACCTACCTCCCTGGACTGTATGAAAAGAGGCATGGAAGAGCTCTCCAATCTTGTAGCCCAGGCAGGTATGACCCTAGCCCTGAGTAGCATTCTGCCATCACCCAGAATGATGCCCCAGTACAAGGACAAAATGATTGACTTCAACAATTGGCTAAGTTTCTGGTGCCATTCTAAATGGATCCAGTATCTGCCTGCCTGTGATGACATGGTTGACAGACCATGATGCTTTGCCAGAGATGGACTGCACCTGTCACCCCTGTGATTCCGGATATTAGCTAAGGTTCTTGCCACCCCTATAGTGCCTTTTTTAGGCAAGGCTCAAATGACAAATTCACCACCATAACAGGAACAGGCAAGCAAAAACTGAGGGTGATGCTACTCAATGCTAGAAGTCTAAATCTCAAAATGCACTCACTCAAGGCACTCCTTAAAATGGAGAACATCAATATCTGTGCAGTGACTGAGACCTGGTTCAAGGCTTCAGAGAGCACCCCTGCACTAACAGGCTATAACTCATACCACACTTTTCGGACATGTAACCTGGACTGGAACACCAAAGGCGGAGATGTGTCCATATTCATTAAGGATATCCACACCTCCAGGCTAGTTGCTCAGCATAATGCAGCCGAGGTTATCCAAGTGCAACTAACTCTGGGCAAAACTGCAATCCAAATTGTAGCTTGCTACAGATCAGCCACCATGCCCCAGGATTCCCACTCCTCTTTTCTTGATGTACTGGAAAATGTTAGGGTTTAACCAAACACCCTAATAATGGGCGATTTCAACTACCCCACCATTAACTGGGAAAACTACTCATGTACCAACTCCTTTGCTCAACACTTTCTGGAATTCATAAACTCCAATGCCCTGGATTAACTTATCCACACCCCCACCAGGGGCAACAGTATCTTAGATCTAGTCATTACCAGCATGAGTGACCAGTGTTCCACACCTGAGGTCAACACCTCATTGGTCCGATCCAACCATAAGCTAATTACCCTAGATATCCACATTCTGCCCCCCCCCCATTAAGGAAACCATGGTAAAAATTTTCTCCAAAGCCAGCTTCATGCTTCTTAAGACAGAAGTGGTGAACTTCATGACACCCATGCAGATGGACAATACAGTTACGACTACTGAATCCTACACAATTGCACTTTATAAGCACTTACATGAGTGTATGGATCATGCTATCTCAAACAGAACCAAGACGCTATCCTCCAAAAAAGGAAGCCAATCTGGTGGTCTCCTGCCATAAACAAACTATACAACAGAAGGAAGAAACTGTTGCTAAAGAGAGTAAAATCCCATGAGTGGAGGAGCTCCCTGGTCAGCCTCAGTAAGATGCTGCAATCCCTGATAAAATCCTCCAAAGCTAGTTACAAAAACAAAATTGCCACTGATTCTAAATACAACCACAAAGCATTCTATAGCCATGTCAAGAATCTCAATGGCAACACTCAGATCTGCTTTGAGTTACAGCACAATGGCACTAAATATACAGACCCAACTGATATTGCCAACATCCTGGCAGATAGGTTCAGTGCTAACTTTACCCCCCTCTCACCCCCTAAAGACCCCATCTCTATACCGGAAGAATGCAAAGTTCCTGTAATCACGGCTACACAGGTAAAAACCACTCTCCAAAGCCAAGAACACAGCATCCATGGGACCAGACAACATCCCAGGCTGCATTCTACATGAACTACAGAACGAACTGGCACCCCACCTAAGTACCACGTTCAATCATAGCCTCACCTCAGGCTTTGTGCCTGCTGAATGGCGCACAGCAACGGTTATCCCACTCCACAAGGGGGGAGCCACCACAGACCCCGGGAACTACCACACCATTAGCCTGACGAGCCTGGTCTGCAAGGCCATGGAACTTATCATCATGGAACTTATAAACAAAGACATTTGTAATCTCCAAACTTTGGACCCCACCCAATTCAGGTTTGTAAAAGGCAGATCATGTCTCCTAAACCTGATAGACTTCTTTGAAGCAGTCACCAAAGCTGTAGACAAGGGTAAGGTGGTTCACACAGCCTATCTAGATCTTGCCAAGGATTTCGACACCATCCCCCACTCTGGAATTATAGATAAACTCACTAAACTAGGTATAAATCCCTATGTCATAAGATGGGTTGCCAACTCGCTCACTGACAGAACCCACATTGTGAAAGTAGCAGACTCCAAATCCGACTTCAGACCAGTGACAAGTGGAGTACCACAGGGTTCAGTCCTGGGTCCTCTCCTGTTTGGTATCTACTTCTCTGAAGTACAGGCTAATACAGAAGGTCTTTGGCTAATGAAGTTCGAAGATGACTGCAATCTAGGAGCCATAATCAAAACTCCTAACGATGTGGACATCCTACAAAAGGGCCTCACTAAGACAGATGCCTGGTGTCAAAGCCATGGCCTCAAGCTCAATGCCAGAAAGCGCATTGTCATTCCCTTTGGTAAAAACTCTGTACCCATGAACTACAACATAAGTGGTAGTATACTTAACACCGAAAGTGTGATAAGAGACCTTGGGACACAGGTGGACAGTAGTCTCTCCTTTGATAATCACATTGCCACAGTAGTCAGGAAATCCTTCTACATGGCACACCTCATCACAAAAGGTTTCTCATCCAGACAAAAAGAGGTCATTGTTCCCCTCTACTCATCACTCATTAGACCCATTATAGAGTACAATGCCCCTTTTGGTATGTACCTCACAAGACATCTACAACCACTGGAAAGGCCACAGAAATACCTTACAAAGAGGATTACCGGCCTCAAACAGATGCCCTACGCAGACCATCTCAGAAAACTCCAGCTTTACTCCATCGCATATCGCCTACTCAGTGGTGATCTCTGCCTAACATACAAAGCTATGTCAAACCCAGAGCTGTTGGACATGCTCCACTTAAAGAAATCCCAATCCCTCCGAGCTACACGCTTTAGGGACCTAAACCTTGTCACCACAATAAACAGAACATGCCGGAGGGATAGATTCCTGTCCCAGAGACTTCCCATACTCTGGAATAAACTACCTATCTAAATCAAACAAAGCTCCTCATTAACACTCTTCAAGAAAAATCTTGATGATTGGATGGGAAATAGGGAATTCACCCCGGGGATCACCTCTGTGGCTCTGCTCAACAGTGGCACAGGAAAATAATTTTCTTGGGTGGCAAAAGCCAGGGTACCTTTTTGGCTGGGCTTGTATAGGCCCCAGGGCCGATAGCCTAGTACCTACCTATGAACCTACCTATGAACCTATGAACATGGTATACTGAATTTTGGTATAAATTCATACAAAAGATGTTTAACAACTGTGACTGCATCTGCTTTGCGACATGGGTACGCTTCCACCCATGCTGAGAACATACATACCACCACCAAAATAAATTGTAAATTATTAGTCTTGGGCATCTGGATGAAGTCCAGATGTACGTTAACAAAAGGTCCCCAGGGCAGGGTAGAAGTAAACATGCAGTCTTACTGTTGGTATGTTTGCTTACATTATACTCTAGACATATACCACAATTTCATACATACTGAAGTATGAAAGAAGGGTATACCGATGTCGGGTAATATGATTAAATAAAGCTGTCTTACTTGTATGGGCTGGTAGATGATATGTCCTTACCAGGTAAGGTAGCAAAGAGGCAGGTGCCACCAGTCGGCCGTCCGGATGTCGCCATATGCCTACAGAGGATTTTTTATATCCATTCTTGAGCCACATAAGAACTTCTCCTTGTGATGCTTCAGCTTGAAAGGCTGACAACTTTGCAAAATCAAACACCTCATTACTGTTGCAGTTTGTTATTGTTAACATCAAAGATTTTTACAACAATTGACTGCTGTTTGTTTAGCAGCTTGGTCTGTCAAATTATTACCTTTGGTAATAATATTCTGTCCCTTTTGATGTGCACAACATGTGATTACAGACAGCTTCTTAGGTAGCAGAAGTGCATCTAACAATGATTTTATGTACCCTGAATTTTTAATTTGATTTCCTGAAGAGGTCAAAAACCCTCTCTCTTTCAAAAGTTGCCCAAAATCATGTACCACCCCCAAAAGCATAACGGCTCTCTGTAAAAATATTGGCCACCTTGTCTTTGGCTAACTCACAGGCTTTTTACAAAGCCACTAGCTCAGCTATTTGAGCAGAGTGAACACCCTCTAGTCTTTGTTGCAACAATATTGTTTCATTGGTGCAGATTGGTGCAGATAGCTAGTCCTGAAACTATTTTCTCTCTTTGATTTCTTCTACAGGAGCCATCCACGAACAAGTTCAGATCAGCATTGGGTATAGGAGTGTCCTTTAAGTTCTCCCTAGGAGAAAGCAAATAGTTAGTTACAGACACACATACACACTCACACACACACACACACACACACACACACACACACACACACACACACACACACACACACACACACACACACACACACACAAAATCATGCTCTTCACCATCATCAGCAGTAGGCAACAGAGATGCAGGATTTAGAACAGGATTTAGAACAGGACAGTGGATCAGAGAAATGGATCAGAAAGCAGTCTAAGTTCATATCTAGTTAGACTTGCAGTCGAGAGTGGTTGAGCATTCATTTTAAGCAAAAGAGATGATACAGAATGAGGGAAACTACTGTAAGATCATGCCCGGGCACCAGTGATAGTGCAAGATTAACTAAAATGGTAGGAGCGGCAACTGCCCCTAAACAGGGTGGAAAACCTTTTGCAACAGAATCAGTGTTGTGCTGTAATAAGCTAATGGATGATAGCTGTCCCCATGTTTTTGTGCAAGTACTCCTTGAGCAAATCCATTTCTTTCATGACAGAATAAAATAAAAGGTTTATAATAGTCTGGTAACCCTAAAGCTGGGGCAGTAGCTAAAGCTTGTTTTAAATTCTGAAATTAATTTTCCTCTTCACTGTTCCAAAGGAGAGCCTCTGGTGTATCCTGCTTTAAAAGATTTGTCAAAGGTTTGGCAATTTCTGCATAGTTAGGGATCCACTGTCTGCAATATCCTGTCATACCTAGGAAAGACCTAAGCTGTCACTGAGTAGTCAGACGTAGGGCCTTAGATATTGCATCAATATGAGATGGTAACACTTGCCTGCTACCCTGAGATATTAAATGACCAAGATAGCGTACCTGAAGTGACCACAATTGTAGTTTTTCTCTAGACACTTTGTGTCCCTTTTCTGCAAGGATAGTCAAAAGATGCAAGGTATCCTGCTGACATTGCTGAAAGGAGTTTGATGCTATTAGTAAATCATCTACGTATTGTACTAACACAGACCCACCCAGGAATGTCACATTCTCCAAATCTTTTTTCAGAATTTGAGAAAATAATGAAGGGGGTTCAGTATATCCTTGTGGCAACCATATCCAGGTATATTGCTGTCTGTGATAAGTAAAAGCAAACAGAAACTGACTGTCAGGGTGAATAGGTATAGAAAAGATTGCTGAACATAAATGTATTACAGGAAAGTAACTAGCTGTAGGTGGTATGCATCTCAGCATTGTTGCTGGATTTGAAATAACAGGAAAAGTAGGCAGTACTGTATTATTTACAGCCCTTAAGTCATGTACAAATCTATAAGTATCCTTTCCTGGCTTTTTCACTGGAAAAGTATGATTATTACAAGGGCTTTTAGCCAGTATTATTATTCCTTGATGTATTAGAGACTGAATTACAGGTTTGGTTCCCTGCACTGCTTCTGGCTTTAGTGGATATTGTGGAACTCTAGGGAGAGGTTTTGATGGATTTAATTTTATTTTTACTGGTTCTGCTGATTTCAGTATACCTACTTCATTTGCATGCTTAACCCAAAAGTTGGCAGGTACCTGCTGTAGTAACTCTCCATCTGCCTGTATGCTTCCAACAGGCTGTTCCTCAGCTTCTGCTAAAACTGCCAATACCTCCCCCTCTGATTCTGTTGGAACATTTAGATACACACTTTATGGGGTACAATAAATAGTACAACCCAGCTTGCATAACAGATCTCTTCCTAGCAGGTTTACTGGTGCAGTAGTACTCAGAAGAAAAGAATGCTTTTCTTCGATTGGACCTAAAGAAATTGGGATGGGTTCCAAAACAGGATACATAACTGTAGTATTTGTCACTCTGACTGCCTTTACTTTATGCTCTGATACTGGTATTTGACTATCTATAGTCATTTTTAACACTGACCTAGTGGCTCCAGTGTCCACCAGAAATGGGGTTTTCTTTGAATTTATTTTCATCTTAACGTAGGGTCTGTTTTGACCTATTGGCAGTAGAGGGTTAAGATTCACCTATGTGTTATTTCCTTGACCTAGCCAGCATGGAGCTTCCTGACTCCTTCCAATCCGAGGATGAGGTGGAGGAAAAACTGCATTATTATAATTTGGTTGCCATTCAGTCTAGGTATCCTGGGCTCTTTGCATTTGCCTGTGTGGGCATTCCCCTCTCCAATGTCCTGCTTCTCCACAATTGAAGCAAGATGTGTTTGATGAAACCAGAGGGGCACTGCCAGCTCATTGTTGCCAACTAGTTGCATCTTGTTCCCCTCAGCTAGCACTTTTACTATGTCCTCTAGCAATTCCTCTACCCCTTCCCCTGCTTTTGCTTCGACCCCTTGAGTTTTCCAGCTGCCTGATTTGTAATGTTAACAGCTTATCCTCAGTATCCTTTCTTAATTTTTCCTGATACTCTCTACAGTGATTTGCAGCACTTAATAAAAACACTAAGTCCTTTCCTTGCCAGTCCTATGAGCACCTGCTTTATTTGATTTTGTACAGGGGCTTGCAGACTCTGCACAAAGGCTGCTGCAATAGCTGGCTTAGCTTGCTCTTCTGGGTCTGGTATTCCTGAATGTCTAGCAAATACTGTCTTAAGGTGACTCAAGTAGTCTGAAGAGGCTTTCCCTTTATTTTGTTTACATGCCTGTATTTTAGACCAGTCAGTGCTAACTTGACATGCATCTGTAATTTGGTTTAACAATGCTGTTTGTTTATCTGTTAACTCATTTCTTGTGAGAGTGAAATCTGTTATCTCAGCCATTTCCAGTAACTGCTTTCTTATTTCATCTGAAGTAACTACCCTAAGCAGTTGATTTAAATCTGTCAAAGTAGGACTGCAACATTCTATTATAGATTTTAATTCCTCTATGAATTTTAATGGATCTTCCCTGAGAGGTGACACAATACCTCCTCCAGAGGTTGTAATCTCCTGTTGTACCCTGTCATGTGAGTGTGTATGGTGAGATACAGGAGTGTCAAATACTATTGCCCTTGTTGGGGAATTAGAAGCTGTCTGAGAAGGATAGGAAGAAGAACCCCCTTGACTGCAGAAGCCTGTTGAGAAGATGAGGATTGAACAGGGGGACTAATCTGAGCTGTAACACTATCATGCAGACTCAATGGACGGTTGACCAAAAGGTGGGGGTCTGAGAAACAACAGTGTCTTGTACAGGAGGTACCCATACTTGTGCATATGGGGGTGGGGGTGCAATAGCTACCGGAGGATTATATTCCCATTCAGAAGTTTCTGCTTTTTGGCCATCCTCACTTTGTTCCGAACATTCCAGACAGGATAAAGGGATCCCTTTTTACTGGTCTGTACTGCCTTTTTAATCTCTTTTACTTGTTGCAACAATTTCTTATTAACATCCTGCAACCCTCTTAATGCTGACTCCTTTTCCCTTTTAAGTGCTTCACTGTACCAAGAATAAAATGCTGTCATTTGTTCCCCACCTACTTTGCTTTTCTTTTCTTCCAGAATACCTTTCAATGTTATCAATTTAGTCTTATCATAAGTTCCATTTAATGGAAATACCCCACCAGAACAATTTTTAGTAAGTTGAAACCAGTCATACAGATATTTACAACTTTCCTTCCCACAGTTAAAATACATAAAATATGCAGGTGTTCCCTTTTCAGGATTTGATCTTGCTTGCTTATCTTTGCTCCCATTTTCCTTATTTTATAAATAAGTAATAATAAAAATGTTTTATAAATAAGTAATAATAAAAATGTTAGGCTCACCTTACAACTCCTGGATCCTGGCAGTTCTGAAGACAGAAAAGGACTGTAGTAATCGACACACCATACAGGGAGGGGAGGGTAGAAAGCAACAACAGAGGAGAGGTTTTGATCAGCCTTTTCCCAGGGCACCCCCTTGCTTTCATCCCAGCGCGAGCTCAAAAGTTACTGCTAAAACATTGCAGTCGGGATAATGGTGTAGATAGGTACTGTGCCCAGAAGTGACCACTCTTTTGGACCCTCTAAGGGTACTTCCATGCAATAAAACTTTAAGTCCCAGTGTGCTATGGGCTCATGAATTTATTTTAACAATGCATACTTCTACATCCTATCATGCTGTAGGCTCATGAATTTGTTTTAACAGTATATAGTCTACATCCCAATCATGCAGTGGGCTCATGATCTTGTTGTATAGTCTTAAGTCCCAATCATGCTGTGGGCTCATGATCTTGTTGTATAGTCTATGTCCTAATCATGCTGTGGGCTCATGAATTTGTTTTAACAGTTTGCAGTCTATGTCCCAATCATGCAGTGGGCTCATGAACTTACATGTCCTGGCTTCATACAACACTTACTTTTTCCTTGTTACATATTAAAAGAATGCCATTAAAGCACAGCAGTAACTTCAGCTTATGAAGCTGTATTTTTCCACAGCCCTGCATACAAATTATATTTGCTTTTTAACAATTATATTATAGAATCATTAATCAAACTGAAATTAATATATATTTTTGATAAGCTGATCTTATTCTATAACAGCCCTGAGGCCCTTACAAGCCTAGCCAAGAATTTAGCCCATGTTCTGACAAGTCAGCACCTGATGCCCCTGTCCAGCAGGGACACAGATGGAATCCCAGGGGTATATTTTCTGTTCCCCATCCAGTTATCCAGGTTGCACTTAAAAAGGGTCAATGAGGTACTCTGGTTGAATGGGGGAGTCTCTGAAACACAAATCATTCCAGCCAACAAGTCCTATTGATGTCACAGGCCAGGCTGAGGTCACTTGTGTGGGTTACTCAAATGGAGCTTGACTTGCAGATATGCAGTAGTCCCATAAAGACGGGGTCTGGGATTGCTTTGTATGCCAGACAGAGTTCACCTCTGAGGCATCTGTATGAAATTGAGTAGAAGGACAGGGCCTTTAGCCTATCCATGTAGGGTAGATGCTTGAGGCCTTGGATTATCCTGGTGAGGAACCTCTCTGGTGTCTCCAGCTGCTGCATGTGCTTTGTGAGGTACATGCCAAAAGAGAAATTGTACTCAATAATGGGTATTATAAGGGAAGACTACAGGGATGTTATGACCACCTTGTCCCTGGATGAGATACCCTTACTAATGAGGTGGGCCATGTAGAAAGCTTTCCGTACAACGGAGGCAATATGGTGGTCAAAAGTCAGTTTGCTATCAACCTGGGTGCCCAAGTCCCTCATGACTGATTGCATGCTTAGAACCTTGTTATTAATGTGATAATTTGTGGGGACATCACTCTCCCCAAAGGAGAAGATGATGCCTTTTTTGGCATTCAGTTTGTGGCCATGTTTCTAGCACCAGTCATTTGTTTGGGTGAGACCCTCTTGGAGGATGTCCACATCACAAGGACAACTGATGACAGCACCCAGTTTGCAGTCGTCTGCAAACTTAGTCAGACATAGCCCACTGGTTTTGGCCTGCACCTCGGAAAAGTATATCCCAAACAACAGAGGTCCCAAGAACAATCCCTGGGGTACACCGCTCATTATGGTCTACTGCTTGAGGTGGCTTTGCCTATTTTGACTAGGTGGGTTCTATCAGTGAGCCAGTTTGCTACCATCTGGTAATATATGGATTGATGCCTAGTTGAGAGAGTTTATCTATTATACCTGAGTGGGGAATAGTATCGAAGCCTTTGGCCAGGTCAAGGTAGACAGTCTGCACTGTCTTCCTCTCATCCATGGCTTTGGTGACTTCCTCAAAGAAGTTGACCATATTCAACAAGGCATTACCTCCCCTTGACAAAACCAGATTGTGTGGGATCGAGTGTTTGGAAGTTGCCATTGTCCTTGTTAATGAGGTCCATGATAATCCGCTACATGGCCTTTCAGATCAGACTAGTTAGGTTGATAGGTATATAATTTCCTGGATCAGTGAACGCTCCACCTTTGTGCAAAGGGATGACAGTGGATGTCCTCCACTCAGCTGAGATAAAGCTGGTACTCAGGCTTTGGTTGAATAGGGTGCCTAATGGTGTTGCAAGTTCCTGCCTGAGTTCATGTAATATTCAGCCTGGGATGTTATCAGGTCCCATGGAGGCTGTTATTCGTTGAATTACTATGAACATATCCTTAATCCATAATGTTCCATTAACATCAGATTTTAACAGCAGGGTCAGTAAAACTTTCTAAAGACTATTATATGTCTGAGCAATTCTTTAGTTAATATTATATACTTTGTAAAAGTGCTATCAGGGTCTGTTTCACCATGAAATATTATTTTCAATTTATTAACATCATTCTCATCTTTTGAGACAGTGGGATGGTTAGACTAACAGTTGAACTACAGAACAAGGAAGATGTAGGTATTTTTAGTGATGAGATTTTGTATGGCAAGGACAATCATGTTCCTCACAAATACATTACTGTGTCCCTCATGTACAGCAATTTGTATGTTTCTGTTCATAGAAGCTCAATGCTACATGCCACTGTCCTAGTGTCTGAGGAATGGATATTCTCCGTTACTGTTAATGTTTCTGAACACAGTGCTGACATGAATGAAATTTGCAAACTGTTTAGCAACATGACCGGCACATGGTCATACTTTGAAATTGTAAGGCAAGATCCTTATTAGTAGATCATCCCCATCCATACAATGTCATAAAAATAAATTTTCGCTGCATTCAACACAGACTGCTTTAGTCAAGATGTGTTAGCTAAGCAGGTAGTTCTCAAGGTTAGAGTTTGGATGGCGGTTGAGATTGCAGGTTTGAATTTTATATCCTCCAATCCCTCTTCAAAAATGTTAACACCTGTATGTAGCAGTGTCAAATGTGTATTGTAATTATCTAATGTTCTTTAGAAATAAATGACTAGAAACTGAGCTGATAAATGTATATCACTGTTATTTTAAGCAATACATCATTCATACATTCTCTTTTCTGTTTTCAGGCAAGGAGGATCTCAGCAGGAACCGAGCCATGTGTATCGAGCAGATGCACAGGCTTGAGGAGCAGCGGAGGGAGAGAAGTATGTATTATTTTTCCTGTTTTCTGAACTGAAATACATATTTCCCTGTTTACAGGCCTGTATTTTTCACAGTAACATGTGTATTGATTAGAATGCAGGAATACCCATCATGCATCAGTAAGGTATGTGAAATTATCACATGATAGCTATGCTTACAACTATGACTGAAATATAAAAATGTTGAACTTCCATGTTGGAATGAGCCATCATTTCAACATACAGTTTTTGAGTTGTAAACCACAACCTAAATAAATTTTTTGTAGGTGTATCTGCCACACACACACACACGCGCACGCGCACTCTTTAAGCTAGATGTTTTGTACCGACATCTCAGTACTTTTAACTGCTGCATATGAAGTATGATTTGTCAGACTTGTGTATATAGTTGTGGTTTTTATTAAATGGTTTGTTGTGCATAGCCTGCCTCTTCACGGAGTAAATGGGTGTTTGCTGTGTCAGTGTTTGTATTTCTGTTTACAGACTGTGTGGTGTACCCTTGGGTGTTTTTGTAGAAACACATTCCTACCCTAGTTTTATTGACACTTGTACAGATAGACATTTGTAGGCCGCTGTGGTGCAGCGGTTAGCATTGTCGCCTCACAGCAAGAGGTTCTCCAGTTTGATTCTCAGCTGGAGTGCCTTCTGTTTGGACTCTGCATGTTCTCCCTGCAGTTGAGTGATGTCTAAAGACATGCAGATAGGTGCATGCATGAATAGGTGTGCCATCCTTGAAGGTTGGGTGTCGGGCTGGCAACTCGGCACCGTAAAAATTCACTGCCAATCATTAGCAGACCGGAGTTCTGCTGTGGTGACCCCTAACTGGGAAAAGCAAAAAGAAGTAGAGATAGACATTTGATTGCAGCAGTTCATATCCAGCACAGCCTACAGGTCAGTACTGGTATTGCAAAAAAACAACTTGTAAATGTACAAATAGAAAGCTAAATTGTTAAGAAAAGAAACACTTTTTATTTTAAAGTATAAAACTTTGGAGCCATTTGGGCTCAATAAGGAATGTAATTGGAAATATGTTATATAATTAAGGTTATTGAATAATTGTATAAAAATGTGATTGAATGAGTTTTAATTGTATTTAAGGTGTAGTGAAAATTTTGATTTTTACTCCTTGAAGGCTTTTGAGCCGAAGCGCTATGTTCTTAATAAATTTGTACTACTTTTTATTGAGTTTGTGGGCAAGTTGTTGTTTTCTTGCAATATACTGCTTTGGTGTGGTTACTATCAATACTGGTATTGCATCTGCCTCGAAAATCTTGGGTGTTTTTGAAGAAATACATTTCTAGTCTATTTTTAGTAACACTTATGCAGACAGGCATTTGGTTGCAGCATTTTGTATTCCAAAAGCATATTCACAATGTTTTGATTTTTCAGGCCACTGATTAATACTTTTTGGTAGATAATGCATACAGTTGTACACATACAATACTGTTAGTACAAGATATATTTGATCCTTATATGCCAACAGCTGTGTTGATTGAATATATGACACTGCTTTTACTGTTATATTCATTTTATTGATGTGTGTTCAGCAAATTATCATGCTGCCTTGTTCAGATGTTTGTCATATGGTTTGTCTGTTGTCCACAGTATAGTCATATCATTTTCTCCTCATTTTAATAATGCCACTTTGTTGCTGTTCATATATATCATTGAATGAAGACAGTACAATCTGTTGACTTGAGCATTCATATATTCTTACAAAGCTAGTGACCTGGGTGGGTGTGTCTATGCCTATATAATTGTTATAAAAGAATCCAGGCATCCTGTTTACATATAGGATATATATGGCCATGCATTTATGAGACAACTCTGTCAATAATGGATGTGTGTCAGTCCCTGTGTAAATTTGCATCACAATCATAGTCTGTTGTGGTAGGATATTCATAGGACTGTTCTCTGTGATAGACATTTGCTTTTCTTTTCTCTTATGTTTTGCAATTAATCTTGACAGAGCACGAGATCCATGGACATTCTCCAATCAGAAGACAATGATAAGCACATACCAGGCCACTTCCAGAGTCTTCTGAGGATGACCATATTCGTGATGACAACAGTAATGATGAAGAACATGAACATGCTCCTTCCTGAGCCATCATGCCTGCACTCCAGAGGAGATGATGATACAACCAGAACTGAGGTGATTATCAAGAGAAGATCTGGGAGGTCATGACCAATGTGTTCCAAACATAGATGAGGACATGATGGGATCCTTCTTTGAGGATATAGCACAAGCTATGCGGGATTCATTTAGGGTGATAGCTCTTAAGGTCATTCTAGAGTCTGAGACCCATCAGCCTGGTTTCTGTGGTCCATAACTATTGTCTTTGTGCTCCACTCATGCTATGCTGCCAACATAATGATTGACATTTTATTGCTTGGATTGTATATGCACTCGTGTACATGCATACTGCAGAATAACATGTGTGTTGTACCTTGAAGAAGCATTTCTAAGACCTGAACGTGCATATAAAGAGGGTCTATGTCAAATATTAGAACTTCCAAAATGTCGAATACCATATGGTCGAGACCATATGGTCAATATTTGGAAGTTCGAATATCTAATAAAAAAAAAAGAAAAACATACACTAACAGTACGAGCAAGGGGGCATGCCCCCCTGCACCCCCCCACCCCCCTACTTAAATATACCAACTCCAAGACTGCACTTCAGTGCAGAAAAGGGAAATTCTCACATTCTGCACAGTACGGCACCGTTAAAAGTCAGCTTTCGAACACTTGAAATGTCGAACATATGGCATCGACCATATAATGTTCAACATTTTAAGCGTTCAAATAATTGACATAGACCCTATAAATAGCAGGCACGTGTTAGCTTCAGTGCCATTTTTTGAGTACAGCCAGAGTGCGAACATCTATGTATA
Organism: Protopterus annectens; assembly: GCF_019279795.1. Taxonomy (NCBI): domain Eukaryota; kingdom Metazoa; phylum Chordata; order Ceratodontiformes; family Protopteridae; genus Protopterus; species Protopterus annectens. The sequence goes on along the minus strand of NC_056746.1, from coordinate 1,275,811,858 downwards.
AGGCCGCTAGTTTGTATATATGTTTATGTTTGTATATAATAAAGCTGCTTGAACAGAACCCACAATGTTCATCTACTTCATCCTGACTTTTACCAAAGAAAAGTATAGACGAGCGACATGGTGTCAGAACTGGGATTCCAGAGACTGCTTTTCAGAGCCATGAGGTACAGAGTTAACGGTGAAGGCAAACTAAGTTAACCGAGATGAAAAAAGGACCGGAAATGAACTAAAGGTAATGAAAACTTGCACGAATGATTTATTTTATAAAAAAGATAAAACAGAGCATTACAAGGGCACAGAACGCATTATTAAGCAAATATCATAAAAACATTTATTAAGCAAACGAGAAGCATAGCAAGCTTATTAATCAGATGATATGTTTGAAATTAAAAGATTTGATAAAATGATTATCAGAAAAGCACCTAAAGTGTTTAGAATTACCTCAGAATTACAAAATGAGCATGTTTAGAGTTAAAATGTGCACAAGAAAATATAATGGGCCTGAAAAGAGATTAAATGAGCAAAACAAATATAACAAAGGGCAAAAAGGGCACATTAAGTATAAATAAAGCAAGTGACTGCATGTTTTTTGCTGAATTACTATGTTTTGGTATAAACTACTATTTTGCATTGATTGGAGCTCTGAATAGTATAACTAGAGTTGGTCAAAGTATCTTGAAGTGTGTGGAGGTGCTTACAGTGTATCTTTATTACTGTGCATTTATTCTGAAGAGTTGGTTGTGTGCAAAGTGCCACTATTTCGTAAAGTGCAGTCAAATGCAGACATTTCAAAAAGTTTCTTGTGCTGGGTGTGTCTATTCACAGAGTGCAGCCATTACATACTGTTTCTTGCACTGTACAGAATTGTTAGCAAAGTACAGCCAGTTTGGGGAAATGTCAGTGTGATGTGTACTGTTTATTCACAAAGTGCAGTTACTTTGAAATGTTTCTTACTCTGAGCTTCTTCTGCCCAGTTTATTCACACAGTGCAGTTTTTTTAAATGTTTCTTACACTAATAAGAGGTGATTTCAAGAGTATTACAGTGGCTGGGAAACTTATTTCACAAAGTTCAGTTATACAGAGTCTTGTTGTGCTATTGGGCATAATTACAAGTACTGGCATAAATTTCAGGCATATGTACATGTGTGTGTGTGTGTTTGTGCATACTAGTAAAGGTCTTCACTGTGATGTATTAATATGGCAGATGGTGTTCGCAAACCACTACCACTTGTGTTTGATCAGAATATTATGGAGAATTGGAGAATATTTGAGTAAGAGTATGATATATTCATACAAGCAGCTTATTCTGATAAAGATGCATGCACCAGGGCATTCATTTTGCAAAACCTAGCAGGGTCAGAGGCCATTGAAAGGGAGCATTCATTTGTTTATGGACCATCAGTATATGAAGGTGAAGGGGAAAATCATCATATAATTGTACAGGCTGAATCAAAGGAAGACCCCAAGTGTCTGAAGTACAAAGTCAGAGAAATGTGCAACCCCCAGACCAATGTTACATTAAAGAGGTATTTGTTTTACACAAGAGATCAAAAGAAAGGAGAAACTTTTGCAGCTTATATTACTGACCTGAGGAATAAAGCTAAAATGTGTAGGTTTGGTGACCTAAGAGATGAGTTAATAAAGCACAGGCTAGTGTGTGTGGTATTGATAGTGCTGCTGTGAGATTTTGTTTTTGTGATAGTGATTTAATGCTGAGCAAAGCTACTGAGATTTGTCATATTCATGAAGTTACAGAAAGGCACACAAATATACTTGCAAGTGATAAGATCATGGTTTTGGCAAGCCCAAGAGCAAAAGTAGACAGTATGCAACATGTGGCAGGTAGGAACAGACCTAAGCACATGACAGCTGTAGCCCCTGTAGGTATGGCAAGGAAAACCCACAATCTTCCAGCAAATTCTAAGACTAGTTTAGTTAAAGGTGCATGCTCAGTGCAATACAAGAGTGAATCAGCAAAACCCAAATCAAGCTTTATTGAGAACTGTCGCAATTGTGGTGCCAATCATGAGTCTACAAGAGAAAAGTGCTTAGCATTTGGTCAGCAATGCCATAAATGTAAAAAATGAAACCATTTTCAAAAATGTTGTAAATCAAGTAAGCCTCACACTGTTATAAAGAAGGGTCATTCAAAAAAGCAAATTGATCAAGTTGAACTGCAACAGTCTGCTTTCTATGTAGATGGTGTGTCAGTAGTTGGTGAAAGAATTGATGCTGTAGATTTATTGGCAAATAATGAAGTGTTATGTCCTGTCCAGATCAATGGTAAATCCACTGAGCTCAAAGTAGACACTAGTTCAAAGTGTAATGTTATGTCAGCAGACACATTTGCTAAGGAGAGAGCTGGACTAAATGTGGGCAAACTTCCAGTTGTATTTTCTGTGGAGTTAGACCCAGAGATCAGTCCAGTAGTCAGACCAGCAAGAAAAGTTCTGATAGCTATGCAGCAAAAAGTCAAAGCTCATTTGGACAAAAGGGTTCAGCAAGGTATAATTTGCCCAGTTACAGAACCTAGCGAATGGGTGTCGTCCATGGCAGTAGCTCACAATAAAGGCTCAGATGAAATCAGAATATGCATTGACCCAAGATATTTGAACAAAGCATTAAAAAGACCATGTTACCCCATGTGTGCAGTTGAAGAAGTCACAGCTTTAATACCAAATGACACTTTTTTTCTGTTTTAGATGCAAAATGTTCATTTTGGCAAGTGATGCTTGATTGCAAATCTTCATTACTGACTACATTTAGTACCCCATTTTGCAGATACAGATTTTCTTAGGATGCCATTTGGAATAAATTCTGCAAGTGAAGTCTTTTAGCATGCAGTGGAGCACATTATTTCAGGTTATCCTTGTGCCATAATAGTAGATGATTTATTAGTTGGAGGTGATGGTGAAGCAGAGCACGACAGAAATCTTAAAAGAGAGTTTTCGACAGAGCACATGAAATGAACTTAAAGCTCAGTCCTCTAAAGTGCAAATTCAGACTACTAGAAGTTACATATGCAGGTCATTTGTTTACTAGTATTAACTTGAGACCAGACCCATCCAAACAAGCAGCCATTCTTGAGATGCCATTACCAGATAATGTTCAAGCTCTACAACATTTTCTTGGTATGGTCAACTATTTAGGCAAGTTTAGACCAGATTTCAGTGAGTTGACAGCACCTTTGAGAGAGCTAATATGTAAGAATGTTATATAGTCATGGTTAGAACATTACCAGAAAGCATTTGAAGACCTTAAGCAGAAAATTACTACTCCATCTACATTAAGATACTATGATGTCAACAAACCAGTAACTCTTTCCTGCGATGCTTCAAAATTTGGTCTCAACACAGTTATTCTTCAAGAGGGCAGGCCAGTAGCCTATGCATATAGAACACTTACCCAAACTGAAATCCAATATGCTCAGATTGAGAAAGAACTTTTGGCAATAGTATTTGCATGTTCCAAGTTTCATGATTATATCTATGGCCGAGATATTCAGATTGAAACTGATCATCAACCTTTCATTACTATTTCAAAGAAGACTATGCATTCAGCTCCAGCAAGATTACAAAGAACTATGCTTAAATTGCAAAAGTACAACTTCAAAATGGTCTATACAAAAGGAAAACTTCTTTATCTGGCTGATACCTTATCCAGATCACCCAGAAATACAACAAAACAGGTTGACGCAGAAAATTTAGACTTTGATGTCATGGGAGTGTGTAATTTTTCTACCACAAGACTTGATGAGCTAAGAGATCATGCCAAGACTGAACCAATTTTGTGGAGGCTCAACCACTACATTATTGTTGGATGACCATCAGAGCAATCTAGTGCACCACCTGAAGTGCAAACCTACTTAACTTGCAGAGAAGAGATGTTGATGGAAGATGGCAATATTTTTAAAGGTCCTAAAATTGTTGTTCATACTTCCTTACAACAAGAATATATCCAGATTTTGTATCGTAGTTATCCAGGTTCTAAAGTTACCAAAAGGAGGGTGAGATGACTAGTATTTTGGACTTCTCTAGCAAAAGATATTGATAGAGTACTTTCTTCTTGTTCAGTATGCAATAGTACTAAAGAGCATTTGCAAAAATAACCACTTCAGATAAGTCAAGTTCCTGAACTACCTTGGTCAACAGTAGCCACTGACATTCTAGTGGAACAATCAACATTACTTAGTACTAGTAGACTCTTATTCAAACTTGTCTGAGATTGATTTACTACCTAACCTAACTTCCACGACTGTTATTACCAAGCTGAAATGTCATTTTTCAGTCCATGGAAGTCCACAAAAGCTTACCTCCGACAATGGTACTCAGTTTTTTTCAGAAATTTGCAAGAGAATGGAACTTTGTGCATGTTACTAGTAGTCCAGAATATCCACAGTCAAATGGATTAGCTGAATGTGCATTACAGAGTGCAAAGCAATTACTTGAGAAGTCAAAGCATGGCAATACCGATCTCTTTTTGAACTTACTCAATCTTAGAAACATACCCCATGATGATATACTTGGCTCACCTGCTCAGAGACTTCTAGGAAAATCAGAATAACATTGCCTATCAGTTCCAGTTTATTGAGGCCTAAAACTAAAAACAACAAAGCAATCAAAATCCAATTATTTAGAAAGCATTCTTTCTAGAAGTCCAGTTACGACAAATCAAGCAGATCTCTACATCCATTGAAAGAAGGAGAGACAGTGAGGATACAAACGGTGAAAGGTTTCAGCCGGATTGGTCAAGTAACAAATATATGAGAAGAGCTGAGATCCTAGCTTGTGAAATCTGAGGGTGTGGCGTACAGGAGAAATCGCAGACATCTACTTCCTGTATCAAAACAATTATCGCAGCATTGTTCCTGTGATACAGACTCGAAATCTCAAAGTAGTTCAATGTTCCTGTTCCAGAACATGCTTTGATTCCCTCTACCATTTCTGATAATGTTCATAACATCCCTAAGGATGAACATTCAGCAGGGATTTATGATTTGGTCACATTTCCAGACCCAGTGTGAGATGCATAGCAACATGCACATAGTAGTATATATGTATCTAGTTTTGTATAATTGCATGATAAAAGAAAATAATTTGTACCTGCAGCATGTCAGTCAATGCTGTCAATGCCATTTCTCAAAGAAGGAGGATGTAGAATAAAAGATGTGTTATACCTTTAAGAACTATTTTTAAGACCTGAATGTGTATCACTTGCTAGCTTCAGTGCCATTTTGTGAGTACAGCCAGAATGTGAACATCTATGTATGAGACAGCTAGATTGTATACATGTTTATGTTTTTATATAATAAAGCTGCTTGAACAGAACCCAAAATGTTCGTGTACTTCATCTTGACTAGACAAGTGAACAGAACCCAAAATGTTCGTGTACTTCATCTTGACTAGACAAGTGACACATACCATGTATCTGTCATGCCTATGTGTTATTCTTGTGTGACATTTACTTCTGTTTCAGTGTATACATGACACACATTACCACATTACACTTTCCTACGACATTCAACTGTCCATGTGCCAGTTAACCACAGCTAGTGCTGCAAGAAGTAGCTTGTAAACATGTGTGCTACTGGGGTGACTGACAGACAACATATGTTGTCCATATTCTGTCACTAACAGTGTGATATGCCTTGGAACTGTGTTTTGCCATATTAGGTATGTGCAACAGACAGACATGTCATTCCACATGTGTTTTGGATGACAGTTGTCATGATGTCACACTGCCATGATGTGATGTTGTGTGTCAAGGGTTGGCATACTGATGCCATGTGGGATCATATACAGGTATATCCTGTCTATGTGCAGTCCTTTTCTGCATCAAAGAGCAATGTTGCATTAATGTATACACAGTGTTAGAGCTAACACATTATTTAATAGTACATCACATCGTGTTTGTTGTATGTAGCATTTCCACATCTATTATGTATTGACATCTTTTTACACCTTTCTCAAGTAGCTGTATACAGTAACTGAATGCATGTGTGTGTGTGTGTGTGTGTGTGTGTGTGTGTGTGTGTGTGTGTGTCTCTGTGGGTGTGTGTGTGTGTGTGTGTGCCCATAAAGCTGGATCATACTAACACACACATGTACCTATGATGTGTGGGCATTCACTGAGTTACTGCTGATGTGCTGTAATGATGCTCACAGGAGTGTCCTCTTCTCTGTAACGAGTAGGGTGGTTGACATAAATCCACCTTTCTTTAATTGACATTTGCATGATAGTATGTGTATGAGATTGTAATTCTTAGCTTGCTGCTGGTTAATGCTTGAAATACGTCCTTGTTCTCACTATCCAACGAAAATAGAGACCACCTAGGGTAAGGTACCTGTAAAACCAACCAAGTAGACAGCAAAATAAAGGTACAGGTACTCCACGACAATCGAAGCCAACCAGTCTTACGTAAAAAATCCTTTATTAAGAACAGTAGAACAGTAAGCGCTTTCGCGTCTACAATGGACGCTTCATCAGACTTGAATAAAAACTTAAAAAGCAGTTTCATTAAAATACTCTAGAGCATAGTCACATGGACCAATGGCTGCTTAATCACAATTATAGTAGTATCTCACCTGACGGGTGTATGTGTGTTTAAGAGTGTTAGCGAGACATGTTTTATCGAAAGGCACTAGACACAGTTTTGAGTTTTTAGTACTGGAGCTGATACATACCTCCATGAGACTAGGGAACACAGGGAATTTCACTGAAAAGGAGGAGAACAAATGGATTATTAGACTGCAAGCAGAAGTTGGGCATGGTCTCAATGAAAGAGTTACTTTAAAACCTTTCCTTAGAGATCGTGCTCTTAAAAACAATTGATTTTTATTTTTATTTATATTTTTTTGATTTATATCATTCTTGATTTATATTATATTTGAGTTGTTTTTTATGTACTTTTTAGCTAAGTTTGTTGGACATGTAAGGTCTTTGTTTTTAAGATAATGTATAATTACATACACCCTTCAGGTGGGATACTACTATAATTGTGATTAAGCAGCCATTGGTCCATGTGACTATGCTCTAGAGTATTTTAATGAAACTGCTTTTTAAGTTTTTATTCAAGTCTGATGAAGCGTCCATTGTAGACGCGAAAGCGCTTACTGTTGTACTGTTCTTAATAAAGAATTTTTTACGTAAGACTGGTTGGCTTCAATTGTCGTGGAGTACCTGTACCTTTATTTTGCTTGTTCTCATTATACTTGTGTGTTATCCACTGTAGTTTTTTCACATCCATGTACACAACCTGCTATATTTTTTATGTTGTACCATTACATTTTTGAACATATTATTACATGTAATTGTTGTATACATGTGTGTCATCCTTGCTTTCATGTATGTTCCATTTAGGGCACAGACAGTCATACATATACACCTACACCCGTGTGTTGTTTTGACATGGAAAATGTGTGTCACATATATGCATTCCATTACACATTTGTGTGGGTTGTGTACCTACTTGAGTATATAACAGCCTTTGTTGCTCTCCTGCAGTACTTCTGTTTGGCACTGTGCTTGGTTCTTGCCTTTCACATGCATGGTCATAGGTTTGGTTCTGTCCTCTGGTCGAGTTATCTAACATTGTTAGACATGCATTTGCTCATGTGTGATGTTGCTTGGCTTACACTGCACTGCTGATGGACTCACTGGATATCTGTTTACTTATCCAATCTGTAGTGCGATCCTAGTTTATTAACCTAGAACACGTATCTACCATTGGTCACACACATCTAGGTCCGACTGCAACACAGTTTGGAGCATGTCTAAATGTGATACTTCATACGTACATGTGTTTTTCTGCATTTCACCATGGCTGGAATGTATCCCCAACATGTTTGTCCACTTTCCATTGCCCGTCTTGTGCAGTCTGCCATCTCTGTAACTTACATTTTCTTACTGTTTTTTTCCATCTGTTGTCTGTCTTGTGTTGTGCTATTTGTTCTATGGCTGTACCTGCTGTGATGTTCTTCTCCTTCTCTTAAGTATATTTACCTTTCCTTTCATTCTTAAAAAATAAATAAATAAATAGATAGATAAATAAAAAACATGGCCTATTCCTACCAAGAAAAAAAAAATCCCCATGCGATATGACTTTCCCTCAGATTTTCCTATTCACACATCCCCCTTGTGTATCTTGCTTCTACACCCATACCCAACATCTTTTTTTCTATCTCCCATTTTCCTTGCTTATGTGCATTTCTTGTGTTCCCCACACAAGTCTCATACCCATTGTTAGCAAATGTTATTTATGGCGAGCCCTGATTGCCCTTCCCCTTTAATTTGTTTACTAAAAAATTTATGGATTCCATTGGAATCCATCAGCCCAACCTGCCATATTTTATTAATATATGTGTTAAGAAGACATCCCTATTTGCCTCTGAGCTTACTGGAAAGAGTGCTCTCTATATGTGTGCGTGTGTGTGTGTGTGTGTGTGTGTGTGTGTATATATTTTATAATAAAAATTTTTTTTAAATAAAAATTTATTTTTAAAATT